>NW_010177038.1:0-30389 GCF_000695765.1 Mesitornis unicolor | reverse complement strand
CCTGCCGGCCAGGCGAGGCCCAGCCCGGCCGCCCCTGCTCCGGCGGCCCGCAGCCTTCCCCAGGGTCACCACCTCGGATAACAACTTCCCCCGGGTCACCCCCACAGGTCACCCCTTGGGAAGAGACGAACAAGCGCTAGAGGCATTGCACTGTGCCTTGCCTTTTTCGTGGTGGCTTTGGGAGTGGCAAGAAAGTTCCCATGTAAATGCTTTTTATTTTAGAAAAGAGGCAGCTTAGGTGAGTTTTGCTTAATGTATCCGCTCGCTTCCACATCCAAACTTTTCATTTCCTGATCAAAACTAAAGAAAAAAAGTATTTGGCAACAAGTTTCAGCCATTGGGGGTCATATAAGACATAAACACTTTCTGCAGGGAAAATTCCTTTTCAGCTAACTCAATTTTCAACATATGTTCACTATAACACACAAAACACCAGCATTCGTGTATGGCAAGCCTCATAGTGCATTCCTATAAAGCATTATGTGTTCTCTATTTAAGTCTATAAACAGGTGTGCAGTCTCCTTTCCCTTTGGGTAAAATTCCCATGTCCCATATCCCCACTTAGTTGTTTCTCTTTCCAGCTGACACTTTGAAGTTTGGAAAAAAAAAATATCAATCCATCGGTTAGATGAACATCTCAGCAATCTCAAGATGTCTCAGGAGGTTTCCAGGTCATAAAAAATGTATAACAACTCTCTGTTGGCCTTTTTTTTTTTTTTTAAATTGAAGCTTGGCATTTTGTCTGCTATATTTTGGGTACTTAAAAAACCAACAAAGTCAAAACAAATTGTAGATGAAAGATAGCAACAGAGAGGAGAAAGAAAAGAGAGCAAGAAAAAGAGTTAAAATAAAAACAGAGAGAAAAATACCCAACTGACCGGCACTGTTCTCACATAAATAATGGACAGCCAGTAAATAAATAAGTTACAGGGCTCAGCCAAGCCCAGGAGACTGGTGGACATGATCCTGCAAGTTTATTAGAACACAGAAACACAGCTGGAAGGAGATCCAGGAGGTCACTGAGTCCAGTCTGCTGCTATCTCTGGCAATGCCTCACTCGAGACCCCCACCGGGACCAATTTTTCTCAGCTAGGAAGATATGGAAATACCCCACCACAATCAACCCTGTGATTTGGGACTTGCACCACTGGGTGTAAGAGCAGAATTTGTTCCCCTTGCTACACCACTGAATTACATTCATTTCAAGGCACTCTCCACTGTGTACTTCACAAAATCTTCCCTAGCACTACCAGGAATTTCTAGGTTTTCCAGCATTTGCTTTCTCAGATCTGCCCTGAGAACAACACAGGGGCCTACAGGACTCCTGCCAGTATTAATGAAGACCACACTGACATTCCTGAGAGAGAAGATACATCCCTGTTGCAACAGTTCCCACATCTCCACATAGTTACTGTAAGGAAAGTCCTTAAAAAGATATCTGCAAATGTAATTTTTCTAGCGAGGTGCCAGATGCTTTGCCCTCAGAAAGTTCCTTAACAGCTTCGCAGCATTTGGGTGGGATGTCTCTCACTCAACTGTAGACAACTATCATGCAGACACTGTCATTTGAATCAGTCTCTCCAGGCTTAGAGATGGTGGAGAGAGACAGACACTTGACAGCGTAAGTTAGGTGCTTTAGTTTTGTTTCCACTTAAAGCTGAAACAAATCCATCCCTGGTGATTCACTGACTCCTCTTCAGCTTCTCTTCTCTCACGCCAAAGGGAGCCTGGATGACACACAAGAAAGCATGTGCTTCCAAGCTGCCGGCTTAGGTGAGACAGATCCCGAGCTTGCTGTTGGGTGTAACTTAAATTTTGCTTGTGTGTTTAAGCACCCAGCAGTAGCTTTCCCTTCTACCACACACTCCTAGTGAGAATTCAGGAGTTTTCTCTGCCACACCTGAACCCGAGAGCCACCTTCGGCTCTCTAACACCACTTCTAACCATCCATCCCATTCCAGTTTTCTTCATGAATACTCCTGCCTCTATGTCCTGTTGTTATTTAAAGCTTTAAGAGGGCTTGCTAATACTTATCCAATATTAGATAATAATGATATCACATAAGCCAATACCATGACAAAAATACCGTAAGAATGACAGCAATGTTACCATACTAACTATAATGATAGCGGTGTCTTTCAAAAAGAACGAGGGATTTAACCTCTCTATCCTGATTTGCAGCCTCCCTTTGCTACAAGACATCTCAAAAGCAGAGAGAATGCACGTCAGCAGGAGGAGCAGCTCTGACTGATGGAGGAAGGTACAAGCTTAATTTCTAATAGTGAACCTTTCTCCATTTCTCAAACCATCTGTTTGAGTAGGATGAATGCGGCAGATACCCTCTAGCCATAAAACCTGCTGGATTTCATTAGTGCAATCCCAAATATATCTCAGAAAAAAGCATTTGAGGAGTAATCCAATAGAGTATATTATTTTTTCACTTTGTCACTACAATTTACTTGCAGACAGACATCACTGTACGTAAGTGCAGTAGGCATGCACAAGTTCAGTACCTGTTCAGTGATAAATGGTCAAGCTTATTTATGGAATTTAGAAACACTCCCTTGTTTATCTTACAAGTAACTTTCAGGTGTTGTAAAATTACAAACATAAAGGTGCATTGATTTTTCACTGCTCTGCTGCTGGCATGCTTTCTGTATTTCTTCTCAGACAGGAAAATATGATAAATACGATGGTCAGTTCCAATGCCATTTAAAGTAACTCTCTGGGGAATCTCCCTTTCAGATCTTGCAGGCTAACAGACTGCACTGAAGTGGCAACTGCTCACATGCTTTAGTAACTTATTTGACTTTCTAAGTGAAAAAAAACCCCAACAAAACACAAACTCAAAGGCTGTGCAATCACGTCGGCAGCTGAGAACAACCTCAAACCTGCTCACTATCAGTAAAGGCACAAAACCCAACTGGCTGCACGTTCAGTTGCCAGCAGCTTTCCTCATCCCTGGAGCAGGCATGGTTCTGCCACTGAAACTGCGAGCTCTCTGGCCACCTCTGCCAACCATCGCTGGGCCTACGGGAACAGGACTGTCCCCAAAGAAAGCGCACTGGTCCCTGAGCCCCTTCATGTGCTGAGGAAGCACCAGAGCACCAGAGTGGAGCCTCTGCAGTGTAAATCAGCATGTGTAAAAAAGCAGGTCTTACTGGATACCACGAATATCTAGAGCGGTCACATTGCCACTCTCAAGTACAAGAGCACAGACTGACACCCTGACACCAACTCAAACCCTTGCCTTTGGTACAGGCTGGTGGCTGCAACCTGCCCTGCTGCCAACCACAAGTCATCCTCCCTGCTGCTAACCATCATCTTCCTTCTTCTGCACGGACAGATGAATGTAGCAGTAAATTTGTCACGTGCAGGCAGGCAAGACTCTGAACCATAACCTCACCCACTGAATATCCACCTCTACCTGGTCAGGCTGCCTCCCCACTGGCACGAGCCCTCTCCCATTTTCTTTGGACTTCGAAGCATGAAGCAATGAAGCTAGCATTTAAATGCCTGCAACCCCAAACACTAATCCCAGTGCTTGCCCCAGCCCTGTTTCAAGCATAATCCTGGGACCCCCCCGGTTTCACAGAGCTTGCTGTAGTATATTTGCTTCTATTGCTATGAGACATGTTGTGGTTTGGTTGTATCTGCAGGACACACCACCAAACCAGCTCTTCTACAGCAGGAGAGCTTCCTTCCCTTAGGTTTAGGGTTGAAATTAGGGTTAAGATTCAAGACAATGATGATAAAATTGGTGGTAATTTCCTGATTAATCTTAGGACAAGCAGGGGACTTGGATCCTTGCTATGTAGGTGGCTGTATCTAGGCTGACCTCTCTTTTTCTGTCAGTGTGAGAAGACACTTGGTAGCCATAAGGGAAAATAGCTTAATACATTAGTTCTGGGGTACATAGGGGTGACTAATGAATCCTAAGACACTGGTTAGGTATGAGTTTAGTACCTAGTTTTGCAGCGGGAAGTGCCTAAGAGATAGGCAAACTCCTTGAAGGATTACACCACCAGAATGAATTGGCACTTCCAATGTCTTTCCATCAATTCTGCGATGGGACTGTGTCTTAGAGCAACGTGCTAAGGCCAGAGGTTGGGTTTAGATCAGTGTTACGGACACAGCTGGAGGGGTTGGATCTGCTAGCAAAGGTTTTGTCTTCATCTACTGTTGGTTCACTGAAAAAGGCAGCTTATTACTGCTGCCTGTTCCTGCTGCAGTTGAAGCAGCAGAATTGTGCACAACAGATTTATAGACTCTAAACCTGACGTAGGACCACGTAGGTGTCTACATTATGCTTCATAATAGAAGTTTTGTGGTCTTCACAATGTGACAAGCCAGGTATTCAGAATCCCCCCACAAAGACAGTGCTATTAAGGTGAGAGTCAAGCTCTGGAATAGTTAGGAGGTGCCAAAATTTAACGTAGCTGTTACAAACCTGATTTGGTGAGTTCCAGTACTGCAACAGATTTTAGCCACATGATCGTGGTTAGACTCGATGACCTCAATGGTATTTTCCAACCTAAATGATCCTATGATTTTATCACCATATTATGTTTCCCTCACATGACTCCTGCCACAAATACACGTGTAAATCCTGTGTATTGTTATGGAGCTTAATGGCTACATGGCTCATCACATTGTTACAACTCTGCAAGCCTTTGTGCTTGATACTTGACAACACTGGCTCTGCTAAACGCTGCTGCTGTGATTACTTACACAGCTCTAGTACAGGCATCCATAGCAATGCTATGGGCCAAAGCCTGCCATTCTCAACTTTATCCAAATGGGTGTTTTTAGCAGCTCAAGGCAGACCAAGCTCTGCATTTCCCTTATACATTAGAGTAGGATTAGCCCCGTTCATTTAGTTCAAGCCAAAAAAAGGTTTCACCTGAGGTTTTCTGAGCTGAATTCTGATTCCAGGAAGCGAAGGAACTGGTCTCGTCCTACTGGGTCCTTCAGCACCTCATCCATGGAGAAGCCCCATCTTTTCACACGCTGCTGACTAGGTTCTTTGCTGTTTGGAGAGAGAAGGGAAAAAACAGATGGAATGTGCCTTTCTGCCTGCTGTCTGAGCAGCTGCTGCTGTTTCTGCTAAACAGCAAAGGGAGGAAGATTGTCAGACAAGGAGACGGTGTTTTTTTCCTCAAGGTTTTGCAGAAACACAAGTTAGCAAATAACATACAAAAAAGAAGCTATAAAGACCAGGGTCATCATTAAAGTAACTGTACTATCTGGGTGCTATGTGCATGGTAAAATGAGAGACACAGTGAATTATTTGATTTGCAGAGTAATTTCTGGCAGGTTTCATGTAAAGGGCAGCAGACCACACTCGAATGGTTGTTCGTTATGCACTTCTTACACACCTCCTCAAATGTACCTTGGGAATTTCTTACACGTCAAGGCAGAAAGTTGCCAGCCGTGTTCCCTGGGCTGCTGGTGAGCTCCAGAGCATCTCCTTGAGTCCCACACCGTGCTGGCCGGTCACTTGGAACTGGCTTCAGATTTTCAGTTCCACATTTGCATTAAAAAAGCAGTTTCACTAAGAAGCAGTGCAGACAAGATTTCTTAAAATGATTACTAGTTTGTGGTCTTTCATTTTTTAGTGCTTCTGATTTTTGGATACCTACGTCTTGGAAGACTAAAAAGCATCTTCTTCCTCCCCTCCATGATAATCAGACTCTTATTTTGTGCCTCAGCTGGGACACTGAGATGCTGAGGCACCCAAAATCACTCACAACCCTTCTCCTAAATTATTTCTTAATACAATCTCACTTACATAAGCTGCTGTTTGAATTGCCAGACATGCTGCAGAGATGCCTATGGGGAGAGGCAGTGCCTGGGAATCACAATGAGGATCCTACAAGACAGTCCGCATCAGAGCGTAATCTGGGCTCACAAAGTGTTTGAAAGCTTCTGGTGTGATGGCGTCATACCATGAGACAACCATTAAAACACAGCTCAGCTGCTCACATTTCTGACAGCAGAGCCATTGTTAACAGTACATATCTATTAAACTACACGTCTCGTCATGTCCACAGTGATTCCTAATCCTGGAGCCTTAAGGGACAGTGGCGATCTGTGCTGAAGACAAATAAGCCAAAGGGGTAAATAAAATGCCCGCTTTGATTTCCTCTTGGTGTAAAGACTAAGCAACATTGATGGGCATGTCCTCACTCAAAGTGCAGGGCTCTCGGGATGGCTCCTCCTGTGCGCACTCAGGAGCCAGCAGCGCTGTGGACAAGGGCACAGATGCCAGCCTACCTGCTAAGTGAGCCAGCCTGGACACGGGGACACGAAAGCCATGTTTGTGCAGAGCTCTGCATGAGCGAAGCTCGTGGAATTTCCTGCTGAATACAGAGATCTGTAGCTGCTCTTCTTGCTGCTACACAACGCTCTCGCACGAACAAAAAGGCCAAAGTGCTGTCTAAAACTGAAGGCTTTCCGTGGCGTTTCCAGAGTCCTGAGTGCTGTGAAGGATGAACTGCAGTGGCACAGGGCTGTCCATACTCAGCAGCTGGCCTCACCACTAGAAGTGAGAGGCTCTTTGTTTTCCTGAGGGCTCTGCTCTGCTCACTGAAGGAACAGGCTTTGCAGCCAACACAAGGACTACTGCAGCTCTCGGGGATCATTTAATTATTCATGCAAGTTGCAACTAGATGCAGATGCAGTGAGTTCTCTTACAATAGAAAATAAAATGGAAGTACAGAACTGGCTGTTCTTACATTTCCCAACAATACAACTTGCTCTTTTTCATCAGCAGGAGAATCACCTTCCTTCAGTCTGAAATCATAGCAGAAGCCAAGCATTTATTTTAAAAGCCTCCAAAGGCTGTAACAGCAGGTTCATTGTATTCTTCAGGGACACAGACATCTTTTCTGAGATTTGCAGCTACCTCAGCAGATGCAGAAATAATCGATGCCTGGATTACCTTTTGGGTGGGGGTTCCTTCAGAGAAGTATTTGGCAGGGGCTATATCTGGTTCTAGGTCTGCTAGGGAGGATGGAGAAAATTACTAAAAAGAAAATCCAAAAATACTGAAATTATGTGAAGAAGGGCAGAGATTAGGGAACCAATGGATTTCTGTGACTACCAGAGAAGCAGGTGAAAATATCTGTCACATCTCAGACTACATGGGTTTTAAACAGGGAAATAACTTGCCCTTTTCCTGAAATTCCGACTCGCTATGAATTGGCTTTCTGAGGCTGGTAGCATCTTAAACTTTACATTACTATTCAAGACCAGATAGGATTAGAGTTGGTGTTCTCCTCACAAAGATTTGCTAAAGTGAACTCCCAGTTCAGATTTGGTGCTGAACAGCAACGACTAAACACCAGGAGAAGCTGCTGAGCACCTGCAGTAGTTGGCCACAGGATGTGGGTAGCAAAGGTGGTACATGGCATGGTGATTTCATTGAAACCTGCTGTGATAGCTGCTAGGCACAGAGGCAAGCAGGACAATTCTAGCCCCACTGTGAGGGCTGTAGATAGCCTGTGATGGCAAGAGATGTAGATGCTGGCCAGACTTCCCTTGCACCAGCATCACATGGGCAAAAGATGATCTAATTTGCAGTGCTGTGCTTGTTTTTTTTGAGAAACCTTGAGGTGCAAGGCATTGGAGGTCTTACAGTCATTCCTCCTCCTTTTCATCTATTAGACACTGTAACAGAGACAAGCCAGCCTGTTCACTAAGAGGTGAGGCCCAAACTGGCTTTGTAAATCTATTGTAATTCTGACCTGCCAAGGCTCACACATTACGTGTGAGCTGCACTCCTCTGGCTCCTGCCAGATCCACATCTGCACAGCGAGAATGCTCACTGACCTATAACCCAGCCTATTCTGCCAGTGGCATCTTTCATGGGATCCCAGGACAGGAGTAGGGCTGGAGCACTGCTGCTGGGGGAGGACCAGAAAGCAGGCATTCAAGGGTCAAAGGAGATGTGCTGGAACAAGGATCTCTTAGCAATATCCTATATCTGTGGACTCCTAAACCTGAGCCTGTGCATGTCCTTGAGAGGCATGAGAACATCCATTACCTGACTCACAGAGTACCACACACCAAGTCATATGGAAGTGGAAGGGCTGAATAATTCACCAAAGAAGTGATAAAGCATAAGCTCCTGTGTAAACTTTAGCTATGTATTTGCATCTTGAAAAGTTACACACATCCGATTTCCTATCCAAACAGGGCAGTGGGAAGAGCATACAAACAAAATGGCAAGGCAACTCTAACATCACCCAAAACTACCAATTCTTACCTCATTTCAATGTCCCACAATGCTGCATCATCACTTATCCAGGGATTGGAAGGCTCTGCAGGAGTTATAAAGGGGTCATATTCCACATACTGCTCTGAGTAGGCTATTAAACTGACAGATATGAAAAAGAAAAGAAAAAGAAAAAAGAATCAGGGCCTGAATGGTCAGTCACATGTAAGAGGTGCAGCTTTGCTTTTATTTTTTCTTTCTTTTTTTCTTTTTTTTGTGGACTTTTTTTATTTTCATAGGGATTAGACAGTTTCTCAGCAACTGGAGGAGTCCCTTTTCCCAAGGATGCCAGGAATTCTCTGCAAACACCCACCAGCTGGCTGCAGCGTTTTCCTCAAGCTCATCTCTGTTGAGATGCCCACAAAAGCTTGATGAGGCAGCGACGGGATTGCTGTGGTGGGACTTGCCCCAGAGAGCCATGGGGTGACTGTGAAGCATGTGTCCTGTTCATTTGTTGCACATTGCTGTTGCCTTTTGCCCTTCTGGTTGTGGCAGACTTTTGCACCCATTTAACTTCATGCATTATGAGTAACTCATCTAAATAGGGTCATGTGCTGCAGCTAGGAATATATTTAAATCTTTGGAGGATCACAGTCCTGAGCATCAAAGCTTCAGGCTATAGATCATTTTTTGGCTACAGCGGTACACCATTTCACAGAATCACAGAGTCACAGAACGTTAGGGATTGGAAGGGACCTCCAAAGCTCATCCAGTCCAATCCCCCTGCCGGAGCAGGAACACCCAGATGAGGTTACACAGGAAGGCGTCCAGGCGGGTTTTGAATGTCTGCAGAGAAGGAGACTCCACAACCTCTCTGGGCAGCCTGGGCCAGGGCTCTGTCACCCTCACTGAGAAGAAGTTTTTTCTCAAATTGAAGTGGAACCTCCTGTGTTCCAGTTTGTGTCCGTTACCCCTTGTCCTATCATTGTTTGTCACCGAGAAGAGCCTGGCTCCATCCTCGTGACACTCACCCTTTATATATTTATAAACATGAATAAGGTCTCCCCTCAGTCTCCTCTTCTGCAAACTAAAGAGCCCCAGCTCCCTCAGCCGCTCCTCAGAAGGGAGATGCTCCACTCCCTCCATCATCTTTGTAGCCCTACGCTGGACTCTCTCCAGCAGTTCCTGTCCTTCTTGAACTGAGGGGCCCAGAACTGGACACATTTAGTCTAATGACATTATTTAAAAAAAAAACTTCAACAAGTCGTTTATAACCATTAACTTAGAATGCAGTAGATTATATGCCTGTTGAAAAAAACACCTGGCCTTTATATTGGCTTGCTTCATGACGAGTTAGATAAGACATAGAGCCTCTAATCCTTGCTAGGATGATTCAAAGAGCTTCCTGGGAAAAGGACTGCGTCTGCTTGCATAAGTGATTCAGGAATTCCACTGGGGCTGGGGCTAGGGGCGCATTTTTACAAAAGAAAGACAGCTTATATGAAATAAATCAACACATTTGTCCTAGTCTATATTGGAAATACTCTAAGGCACTTTTTAATTTTTTTTGCCTAGGTCTGCCAAGTAATTATTTAAGTTAATTGAGTCTCATCGTACTGAACAACCAATCTACTTGCACTGTGACTGTCCAGGCTAAACTTTACCTCTGGTCTTCCACATCTCAAAAAGGCAGGAGAATGAAAAGACCCTGTGAAACAAAGGGTCACAAAAGGCAGAAAGTTTCCCTGACCTGCTCTACAGTAATTATTTCTTTTTGTTTGTCCTAGCTCTTATCACGAGGCATTAAAATCATACACTTTTGTAACCACAGCAGGTTCCCATTGCCCCTCAGGGCACTCAGGGCTGTCTCATCTCATTTCATTAATTACATTTCATGACTGCTGTGGGTCAAGGGTTGGAGGAGGGAGCAGCGTCCAATTTCAGAGAGCAGCAGCAATCCCTGAGACATCCATGAGAGGAGGGTCGGTTAAAAAAAATACCCCAACAAAAAGGATCAGTCAGGAGGTATATGCTGCGAAACTTGAATCGCTCCTAATAAAAATAATAAGAAGGCATCAGAGGTGCTAGTACAAGTACTAGCAAAAAGAAAAGGAGGGGGAGAATTAAATGAAACAAGGGAAAATTGCTAAGCACATTTTGCTGATGCAGTATAATGACTGCAGAGGAATTGTTGCCTCATTGTCTAAAGGAGGCTACCAGTGGGGGACTCCTATGGGAAAGCATTTCTGTTGAAATGCAAACCTGGACTTCTGGCCTTACAGGTGATGCACTGAATTCTGGTAGAAGAGGTGGTGGGAAGAGTTCACTGAAGGGTGCAGAATTTGCCTTGAGAACCCAACTGTTTTGCAATCAGGAGGCCCTGCTGAGCCTTCACAGTGACTTTGAGGAGCAGAGAGGATAGCACAGATTTTTCATCCAGGGAGCTGAGATTACTTCTGGTAGGAAGATGCTCTGGTCTACCCCAGCCATTTCTGTGATGCCACGTGTAGTGGGATTGTACTAACCCTGCATGATACAGTCAGGGAAAACAGCAGGTAGGATATATTGATGGGTTTGCTCAATGGTTCTCAAATCTCATTGCCAAATCCTAAACCTGACAGTGTGCAGGGAGAAAGGATGCGGAAGAAAGGAGAAGAAAATTGTTTCCAAGGTGCCTGGAGCAGCTGAGGGATGCCTGCTGTCACTTTGTGCAGACCCACTCCTGGAAGGGGAAAAGGAAGGAGGGGGTAGAAAACCTTTACTAGTGGGCATTTATTCCATGGGAGCTGGGGATAACCTTTTGAGTGCCCTTCCATTCCTCTTCTGCTGGACAAGGGCTATCCCATAGAATACCAAGCATTAATGGAAAATGTATGTGGTTGGTCTATCAGTTTTTGTCACTATTAAAATAATTCATATCTCATTCCTATAAGAGATTAGACAGCAGCCTGTTTCCCCCACTGCTCCCTGCCTTGTTTGTTCCTTGTTACTTTCTTTGTCCTGCCAGAAAGTGCCTTTGTGTTGCACTGAAAAAATGGCAAGTGGTGCTGCTGTCAGACCTGGCTGTCAAAAGGAGCGTGCCAAGAAGTCATCTCCTGCACCCCAATCTGCCACCCTGCCACTTAAACTAGTCCCGAAAATGGGGCCCAGCCAGCGAAGTGACTTGCTACTAACGGCACCTCCTTATGCAGCAGATTTACTCCTGGTATTTGTATGCAGTATTTTATATCGGGCTTTCAGGCTGCACGGGTTCTTATTTCAGGGAATCGTTCAACTCAGGTCCTTCCTCACCCATCTCCACCCCTGCCAAGTTACTGGACTCATCAACCCCTCTACTTCCCCCTTGCCTGCTCTGGGATGCTCCACATCCAGGCTGCACTTCCCACC
This sequence comes from Mesitornis unicolor, assembly GCF_000695765.1. Lineage (NCBI taxonomy): Eukaryota > Metazoa > Chordata > Aves > Mesitornithiformes > Mesitornithidae > Mesitornis > Mesitornis unicolor. The sequence continues at coordinate 18,784 of NW_010177038.1, read as the reverse complement.
ACTCTGCACCAAGCCCTGGGACCCTCCAGCCACAGTCATCACATAACCAAACACTTCTTCACAAGATAGAAATATCGCAACCGTGGTTTTCATTCTTTATCATTTCAAAATGAAACTCTTGAAGCTGGAGAAAAGGACTTTTTGATTGTTCTCATGGTTATCTGTTTGCACATGGTTATCAATTTGCAGCATTTTCTTCTTCAATTTGGGATAAAGGAAAAAAAAGCCCAAAGCCCTTTCAAACCAGAATGATTTTCTGTCCAGTTTTACTGAAAACTAAGAGGTTTTTTGGCACCAACAGTGTTACATTTATAACGCCAGTAGCTCCGTATGAACTTGAACCACAGGTGTGTTACATGGACAGGATTCTATGTTCCCAAGTGAATGAGTTTTACTGAGTCCCTTTCATTGAATAAATACCTACCTAGAAAAAATTCAAGCAAAACAGATCTGCTTGCTTGTAAATTACCAGCCTGGAAATTATCACTGTCTCAATATATTAAGGTCACTGTAAGTAAATTCAGTACAAAATTACTTTTGTTTTTTTGTAAAGCACAAATGCATCTTCTTAATAAAAAAAGAACCAGAAAGCCCAAAACTTAAATATGAACATGCTAATTTCAATCGGACAATATAGTGCATGCAGGATTTCAGGGAGCCTCTGAATACTTTCTATTTAATTGGACACATTTTCAATTGAACTGTTAAATTTTATAAGCCAACAAGGACTTACTTTGAGGCTTTTGCTGTTTAATTTGCCCAGTTTAGTACACACATGCTAAGTACAGGTGCAGGCACTGCAAAGCACATTTCATAGAGTAATCTATTTTAATTTGTCTAAATAAAAATTCCTCTATAATTTCTTTACAAGGCATCAGCCCTTATCACATCTCTCATGTTAAACAGTTTTGCTCTAAAAGTGACATTACTGAAGAGCATGCCCATCCCTACATTGGTCTCAGTGATTACTCTGAGTTTATTCCTAAATAAACTGCAGGGTTGTGAAGGGGTGGGAAACAAAAGTACCGCAAGGGTTCTTTCTTTTGTGAATAATATTGGTGCCAAACTGGAGATGAGGAAAGAATGGGAAATCATGCAAAAGGGGGCACTCACCTCTCTGCTACTTTGGACATCTTTAAACAATGTCTCTCTATCTGTGCATTCAGAAAAGTTATCTGAGGAGAGAGATGACAAGGACATTAACAATCCAGGAGCTCTACAGCATGCATTGATCGTACCCCACCACACTATTGATTTCTCTTTCCAAACAGCTTGAAAGTAATTCAGAAGGAAATGGGACCCATCCCCAGGTATTAGAAGCAGCTTCTTAACCGCTTCCAACAGGAGTCTCCATTTCCTATGGAAAGCCTCAGGGGAAGCTCGAGAAGAACATAATTAAAAGTAGGAAAGGCACATATTTGGGGCTGAGGTTCCTAGACCACTCAGGGTGCAACATGATCCCCCTTTTACACCACACTCCTCTCTTCTCCTCTACATTTCTCTGACTAACCAGACCAATAATGGCTTTACAGCACATTTGCACTCTGCTATGGACTCATTCTTCACAGTGCGCCGCAGCCTATGCCGCCTACGATGGAAAAAGCTCAAGAAATTTAGTGTTCATGTTTAGTTCAAAAGACCACCCTAAAACTGGCTGCCTAAGAAACACGTTAAAAGCTGTCTTTACCAAAATGCTGACCTAGCAATTCCTGACTGTACTTCAGTGAGTGCTGCTCGTTGCAGGAAAGTAATTGCGAGTGATTGCTCCCCGTGCCAGGACAAGGATGTGCGAATTGGCCGGGCATTCCTCGGAGTGACTGTGCAAATAACTTCTTCCTAGCTCCCTAAGAGCTCTGACTGTACAGCCCAACAGTCGTGCACTGAATGGCGCGTTTCCTCAGCACCCATCCCCAGCCTGTGCGCCAGCATGCTGGCTTCTTCCTGAGCCTTTGTCACTGACCAGACATCTTCAGTGAGCTGGAAATTAATCTGTATACTGGTCCAGAGACAGAGTAACGATTGAAAGGTCAGATTCATCCATAATATCTCTATCTATTATCATACAACTGCACTGATCAATGAAAAAAAAATATATCTACGTGTATATATATAAATATGTAACACTGCGTAAAGTATGTGAGGATCAAGGACAGGTAAAGCATTCAACTGGTTTTGCTGGTATCTTGCTAACTTTATATGCTTTTTTTTTTGTCAGATAACAGCTCTCACCTCTGAGATAGTTGTGACACAGCCATCTACTTACTTGTTTCCGGAAATCCTCTTTCGTAGTTTTGCGTACAGGTTGGGAGGGCATGTGTACAGGGCTCTGGGGCTGAGACTCCTCTGTAACCCCGTACACTGACTGTGAGGAACCAACAAACAACCATCAGAGATTACAGCGTTTTTCTCTGTTACGCAATGAGGAAAAAATTATGTATGTATGCAAAGCAGGAAGGTAACAAGCCAGCAATTTCTTACTGTTTATATCCACACAGGTCAACAATCATCTACCCTGGAGCAAAATTTACAGATCAGACTGTGCTTGCAGACGCCTGCACTTGGAAGGTCTGCAGGCACATTAAGAAAAGAGTTTATTGTAAATGTTAAAATGCAGCTGATAATTTTTAGAAGCTCTGAAGGCTCTGTATGGCAATGCTTGCAGGATGAACACGGGGAGCGGTCATTGTAGTGAAGCAAGCAAAGAAAGAAAACACTAGAGCCTAATCCGATGCCATTTTCTTTCACTTGGTTTAATTTCTTGCTGTAAAACTACACACTGAAGAAGGTGCTTAATCAGATGTCAATGGGTCAAGCTCACTTGAGCCTCTCTAAACAAAAAGCTACAGATTGACTGGCAGCCATTCACTTTCAGGACAGAGACTGAAAATAATATTAGTTACCCTTGCATTGAGTGCTTTTGCTTTTTATTTAAAATCTGTAAAAGACATGTAAAGAGCTCTGCTGCAATTTAACTACCAGTGGAGGTTCAGGAGTCTGGTGTCCCCTCCAAAACAAGTAACAAGAAAAGAGGAAATAGCCTCAAGTTGTGCCAGGGGAGGTTTAGATTGAATATTAGGCGAAAGTATCTTCACTGAAAGGGTTACCAAGCACCAGAACAGGCTGCCCAGGGGAGTGGTTGAGTCACCATCCCTGGACGTATTTAAAAGTTGGGTAGACTTAGTGATATGGTTTACTGGACTTGGCAGCATTAGGACTTGATGATCTTAAGGGTCTTTTCCAACCTGAATGATTCTATGGTTCCATATACACGGAAGAGCTAAAACTTACTCAAAGTGAATGACACCCAAGTTGCCCAATGATCCAGCCTTTGAAATTATCAAGGCAGGTAAACAGCTCTGAAAAATTTGTGCCCAAATAATCTCTGAAAATGGGACCTAGGCACTTTTGCCAATTGCTTTTAATTTTATGAGAGTGCAGAGCTAGCAGCCATGTGGGACACCAAGCTCCTTAATGCCTTTCTCAGCTCTACTCATCACCCAGCCTGTACTGCTCAGCCGGTAAAATGGGAACAATAAATTCACATATTGGAACAAAATGGAACCGATACTTGCAAAACACTTTTATTTTGCTTGTTTCTATTGGGTAAGTCTGATATATTGTAGGTGTCAAGTGTGATTTGCATTTAAAAAACCCCAAACACACCACCCACCCAACACCCCCCCTGCAAACAAACTAAAACCAAAACCAGAAACTCAAACTGACCTTTTTCACCTTCTGTGGGTTTTTCATACGACGACACTTTCTAATGTCCATTTCTGTGGTGTTCACACACCCCGGCTGAAAAGAGATGGTCATCGTGTTTACACTTTTCATGGCACCCCTTACCTTTCTAAAATACACAATTACACCTTGTCCAAAATCCTTTCCTGAAGTTTGTGTCCCATTAATTATTATCCTTGCTAAACAAGACACTGCACATACCCAAGGTAGGCATCTCAGCATCCAATCCATTTACTCATAACTTTGGCACCAAAAGGAAATATCTCAGCTAAGAGGGGAGCTTTATCTAGGAAGTCTGAGCCAAACTGGGTAAGCTGCTTTGCTTTTGTATGCACAGTAAATAATCTTCAAAACTGTGCATTTATCATTTATTTCCAAATCAATAGTTCCATACATGCACGAGCCTAGAACGTCTAAAATAATCTTGTAGACACTTGGCATGTTTTGACTTTAAAGGCAATGCCTTTGTGCATGGCACAGTCTTTACCAGTAGTAAAACTTTCCCGTCAAAACCTGGAAAGTCTCATCAGTCAAAAAGAGCTTTACCACAGGCCTGTGCACATCCCAGAACGCTCTTTCCTGGCTGTCCAAAATCTTTCTTTCTGTTTTCTCTTTTTTCCTGTCGATTCTGAAAACAAAAGCACAAATATATGAGTCAATGCACAAGTAATGCTTTCCTCTTTGTTACAGTTCTTAGCTGTCGTTTTTAACCTCACGACAAAAAAAATTCAGAAATGTACCTTTTTGTACAGCAATGTCCCACTCCCACACTCCCTCAAGGCCGTGTGCCATGAACAAAATATCACTGATGTTTACTCCCATATGTGTCAAAAGATATTTTCCAATTAACGTGGAGAATTTATTTTAACATCTGTCTTTTCATCTGGTGACGATAAAAAACCTTTCCCGATATTCTGTTCCCAGGCCCTGATTTGACAGGCTGGGGAAGTTCATGGTTTTGGCTCTGTCGAGAGACCCAGCGGGACCTCTTTGCTCCAGGTGAAGCTCTTGGCTGCTGCTGGATAGAGGGCCACATTAGGAGGCCCCGTTGCACCCTCATGCCCCAGGAACACCACTGGCATGACTACAATTTGCAAAGGGGCAGTTATCCCAAGCGTTCCCAGCAGCAATAGCACGGGCAGCACTTGTGGCCACCCTTCCTTAGACTTCTCAACCCTAAGACCAGCTCTGCCTGTGTGCCTTGGTGTTGGTAGAGCAAGGGCTGACAGCACAGGCGACCAGAGCTGAGGTTGCTGCATGGCCTTGCACAAGCCAGCACTCACCTAAGTGACACGACTGGGCTGTCACCTCCATAACTCAGTACTTTCAGCCCTGGTGAAGCCAGCGAATTGACTCAAAGCACACATATCAAAGGCCACCAGAGGTTGTCCAAAGCTGTTCCCCTATCTCTGGGCACCATTGAGCAACTCCTGTCTGGTGCCTCACGCCCGTGCTCAGCTCTACACGTGAGCACAGCAATGTCACCACCAGCTTGCAAGATCTACCTGCAGAGAGACTGGATGAGGCACAGGGAAGGAGGAACTACCTCTGCCTCCAAAGTAGGACTGAAAAGCTGTGTGTCCCTGTGATGGTTTCCCCCATTGCTGCCACCCAGCAAAATCAAAGCAAGAAGGCAAAAACCCCACAATGGCTGGGATTTCTGACCATCAGGTACTCTCCCTCCTGGCTTTTTCTTTGGAGGGGCAGTGATCTCGGCTAAGTCTGCCCTAGCAATGAACCAAAGGGATAGGAAATGGGACAAACTGAAGTTTCTAAAACACACGCATGCAAACTGGAAGGACTCTTTGGAGGCTTCATGAATTATCTTCATGGGTACTTTGTGCTCAAGCAAGGTTCTTGGCTCATATCCCCAAACTTCCTGATAACTCAGTGTTTCACATTTTAAACAACGAAGACGCAACACAGATGCTGTATGGCTGCAGTTTTTGAGCAATGTAGGTAGAACAATTGAAATTCGGTGTGCAAACAAAGTTAGGGAAGGTGGAGAAGGACTTGATAAGCAGGAGGAATATTGTTAGGTATTTTTGGCTTGTTTTCCATTTTAGTTAACTCAGGGCTGTGAGTTACACTGTGAATTCCAGCCCTGCCTTGTAGGAAACCTGAAGACTGAACCATGCCATGAACTGGGAACCGAGAAGCTGAAACTACCCAGCAAAAAAGAGTTGATAGAGGCCAGTCCACACTTACATTACAAAGAAAACAGAACGGAGAAAAGGTGAATAAGCGACAGCGATCACGTAAAGGATCTGATATTTACATTTCCTTCTTAGGTAATAATTGTACGCTGCAGACAGAACGCAGAATTTTGTTTTGACTTCGATTTTATTTCCATCTTGGCAATAAACCTTTAAGTTACTGAAAGTACAATTGCTATCGTAACTTGTAATTTTCTCTTCCAAACAGAACAGTGGTATTCTAGTTGGAAAACATCCCTTAATTACCTCGTAATTTAAAGGATAATTACCATGTACTTAAATAGTGCATAATTACAATGTTATTAAGCAAAGAATTAATCAAGATTCCAAAGGGTTAATCAAAGATACAGACATACACCTCAGCCACACCTCAAGAAATGATGTTCCTTAACTTTTTCACATCTATTGCTGAAAGTGCAAATTCCTTCTAGTGGTACAGACTGTCCTGGTGCCCTCATGCACCATCTTCACCACCTTTTCCATATTATAGGTGACAACTACACGCACAAAACTGGCACGAAGGGGTTTAGGTTTAGGGGTTTAGTTTGTTGACGCCGGTCTAAAAACCCATTTAGCAGCAATAATGAAAACATGCTTAAAACACTGAGAGGTCTCAAACTATTTTCAGAAGGGAAGATGAGGAAAAAAAAGTCGATTTCAATTATGAGCAGAGGATAGGAAAAGCCCAAATACTAAATCTGAGTGATTTTCATGTTAGTGGCACCCAATTCCACACGCTAATTTAGTAGCACAAGTCGGGCTGCAGAGAGCAGAGGTACAACGGAGTCAACTGGGGATTGGTACAAATGAGAAAACCAAATCCAGACTGCTGCAAAGTTCTGTTCTTTCTGTTTATACAAAACAAAAACACTACACAAAAGCAGAATGGGCGAGTGAACTGCCCAAGCTCCCACGGTGAATGCAGGCTCAGGAGCTCCTGACCAACATTTCCACGTACAGATAATTAAACCCACCTTTCAGGTTCTGGCACAAACCTTCAGAACTGCCTCTCTCTAGTTTCTAGTCTGCCAGTGATTAACATTCACCAACACCTTCTGAGCTTAACTGCTGCAAAGACTTTGACAGAGAAGTTTTATCTGTACAGAAACCCCTTCCCTTCACAGCTTTGAATACTGGTGCAGTTCAGTGCTCCAGGATTACTCACTTCACTTGGGCCTCGGCTTGCATGAAGATGAATTCCCACTTTCGTGCAAATGCTCTCTGAAGTCTTGCTAAGTTTTCCTGACAAAAGATTAAAACAGTAAGAACAATTAATCCCTGTAATTATAACAACCGCTTAAGAGCACAGTTAGCATGGTGGGTGTTTATTTGATTCCTTTTTTTTTTTTTTAAAGCTGGAAAACTCAAGACAAGGAAGTCAGTGTTGGTTTCAGGTGAACTATCTTGCAGGCAAAGCAAGGTTGTAACGCATCCTTCCAGGCCGCAGCCAAGAGGGCCCTGTCAGGGAGAAGTAATGGAGCGTGATGAAGACAGCCTGAGCTCTACTGCGAAAATAATGATGGACTCCTTCCCAAAAGATAGCACTGGGAAGCTTTGTGAAGCTGATGACTTTCATTTCTGACAGCAGATGGCTGCCACCTGCGTGTTTCCCTCCCATCCTCACTTTCCCTTCCTCCCCACACTGCTCTCTTCTCTTCAAGGCTTTTGCTAAGGTGCAAAGCCTGAGCATCTCTCGCATTGCTCCCTTCTGGTCACTGCTGAGAGAATTGCACAGCTGCACAGCATTGAAGACTGAGGGTTGCCAGGATGATTCCCAAAAGGAAAGAGCTTGTTTGACTGAACCATCAACATCGCTGACTGCAAAGACTGGGTCCAGATGCTGCCTTGCTCGACATCTGAAATAAGCGTTCTGCTCCAGACCCATTACAGAGACTGTTGAGATCTGAACGTTTGGAAGTGGATGTGATTTCATCACAGCTCAAGGTCAGACTCGGGACATGGCCAGAATTTCAGGCTCAAATGGCACCCCCAAGTCACATCTCCATCCCCGCCCTGACAGGGAGGCCTACAAGACCATTAACCTGATGCTTTTCTCCATTTCAGCTGGATCTGCTGTTGTATATTTTCATTGAAAATGAACACTGCTGTTCTTTTTATACCTATTCCTTTTATTTCATGAAAGTGCTTAAGTGCACGCTTTTCAATGCTAGAAGAAATCTTCTTATTATTTACTTTAAACTCTTGTGTAACGCAAGGCATAAAGCTTGGCCCTGTTACCACCAAGTACATGTAAGAGTTCGAGTCCATATACACAGAGGAAAACAGCTAAGCCAAAACAGCTGTGCAGAACTGTGGTGATATCCTCAACTGTGGCTACAAGGAAGAACTACTTGTAATTATCTGCAAAAACAATTTTTTTCTGTGTGTTTTTTTTTTAATTATTATTATTTTGTTTTAAATTACGTTCACATGTGCCCTCTGGACTAAATATGCTGAAGCCAATGAGACATCACCAACTGAAGCAGTATTTGAATCATGCTTATGTTTGGCCAACGGTAAACAAAAACGAACGCAATTATGCATGCTCAATCATACCAAGACCCCCACTCTACCAGCAGAAATAGGGGGTGGGGCACTGTCTATGAACACTGCAAACAGAACCAAGAACTGAGAAGATGTCCCCTGAGATGCTTTGTAGAGATTCTCCTTGGAAACCCCAGGCCAGCGCTGCTGCCTATGGAGAAGCATTCTCACGCTCCATCTCCAAAATGTGTACCCAATGTACAGGGCTCCTTCCCCATAAGGCTGTTTCTCTCACTTGTGCTTAGCTTACACCTCCATCGCTGGATCTGCTTCAGGTCCCATAATGCCTAGGAAGAGCCGGTGCCATTCTTATCTGATTGTCTCTAATTAAGAGAGCAAAGTTTGAATGCAGAAGTAATCTCTAATTGTGCAATGCAATATTCACGAGAAAAATGAGAGACTGCCAAGATCTAATTATTTGCCATCACTGAAGCATTGCTACACTCAGTAGACAACGATGTGCAAAAGTACTTAGCCATGGCTTCGCTGCATGTGTGTGGGAGTGTGTGTGCTGCTGAACAGCCTTTTGTTGCTTTATGATAGATCTTTAGAGTACTTACAGTTAATTGGTTGGCTGTGAGCAATTTTAATGGTTTTAATAATGAAATCAGCAATATGCAGAAGAGAAAACTCAGCAAAAGGATGTGTAAGTGCACGCTGGTTATTATATTCCTTCCTTTATGCCTTTACTTCAAGATTAGAACCTTGGGAACTCTGGATTCATTTCCAGGTTGCACTAGATAAGTGGCAATTTTTGCATGCTCTTCATCAAAAGGACCAAATGGCCCATACATGTATATGTATATGTATATGTATATGTATATGTATATGTATATGTATATGTATATGTATATGTATATGTATATGTATATGTATATGTATATGTATATGTATATGTATATGTAGTGTGTGTGTATATATATATGTATATATAGATGTACACACACATGTGCACAAAAGAAGTCCCAAAATGCAGAAGGTAACGAAGAAGGAAACAGTCTATTCTTGGGGAAAAAAAACCCCTAAATTATATGCACTATAAATGCTTTCACTGTAATAAACATGAACACAGAAGTCCACTAGAAGCAGTTTTTGTAAACAACCCCTCCAACAACAACCTCAACATTTGAAATTCGGCTGTTACGCTGTTGAGCCAGTAAACAAACAAAACCAGTCAGTATGACAAAAGAAAAGTCGAGCTGGGCAGAGCGTTACACTGCTGGTATTCAAAGAAACGCACACCAGCCCTGCCCCTCCTGCCTCCCTCTTCCCACTCATCTCCACCCAAACCCTACACAGTCTGAAGACAAAGTTGAGGATACTTTTTGTGAATAATCATTTCATAACAGAAACACACGCCTTGAATAAGCTTGAGCAATAGTTTTTATATGGCACACTGAAAACAGCCCGAGTCTAATATCTGAAAACTTTCGTAACTAGATGGGTCATCAGCAATTTAATTGCCCACTAATGCACCTGAAAATCCATCATTTCCATGTGTTAATATCTGCTATATAAACCAGAAACTGTTAATTGGAAACAGGAACCAAGGTAAACTTCTGTGTGATTCCCCCTCAGTCTTGGAGGGCTGGCTAAAGCAGATGATTTAATTTGAGACATTGCAAAGCCAGGGATGCTTTCCAATCATATTCCTGAAGCTGTCTCCGGATCAACCTTCACACAATTCTGACAACTAAAAAAAAAGACACAGTAAAGGCTGACCCCAAAGCACAAAACTTCAGCATTCAATCGGCAAGCAAAGCCCTCCCTGCACCCCCCAGCTTTAAACTCTAGCAGCAGTGTACCTACGGCTTCATAATCCGCCAGCTCCAGCCGAGCTTTGTTCTGCATGGTCCGTTTGCAAAGATAGATGGCTAAAGGAACAAACAGAATGGAAAACAATTACAGACAGATTATTAGTACTAGATCTTAAAAAAAAGTGGCTCGTGGAGTGTTCATTCTCATCAGAAAGCAACAAGGAATGAGAGGGCTGAATACCCAGCTGACACCATCCACTAGTAATCTCAGGGGTCTTAAACATCTGGGACATCTCATTTAAAAGTGCTGAGAGTAGATGCCAGGACCTAACAAGATGTCTGAGAAAGGCACAATTGCTTCTGGGGCTGGTAAAAGGTTCAGCATTAGCAACCTCTTCCCCTCGGTACTTTGGGAATATGTCTGCCAAACTGAACAGCCCTACACTTCTTTGTTGTCTTCGAAAAATAAAAATTAAAATGAAAAAAAAAAAAGAAATCAGGATATTGAAATGAAAACAGAAATAAGAGCCAGACCTTAAAGGTATGATCTGAACATTTTTTCATACGCTCCATCCACTTACTGTACACATATCAACGGTTGAGAAAAGCCTTCTCGCGTTTCACCATAGGTAGGCACTGCAGAAACTGATGCGGTTTGGGATTCTGAGGGTCAAGCCAAGCCCAGGTGCAAACCACCAAACCAGTCCCAGGCTGCCTCGGGGAAATCCTCAGCTGGACCTGGTTACTCACCCCATTTTCATTACAGGCTGAAACACAAGGTCCCCAGCACACCCTGGCTATACAGTTGGGTCTGAACTACATAACAGAGGTCCAGTGCTCTCATTTTGGGATGGATCAAGATGTGAGTTTTATAGCTTCCTTATGTTTTGCCCTCTCTCTAACGCTGCAGGGCCAGGTACTTATTGTCCAACAGTGTACCAAACCAGAGTGGGGCAGAAGGCAAAGCATCATCTGCAGAAAACTGCAATAAATCTTTTTTTTCTTTTCAGAAAATTTCAGCTTTTATTTGAAAACTGTGGGGTTTTGGTTTGCTGGTAAATACAATTTTCTGACGCCTTCATGGATGTTTTTCATTAGAAATCTATTCTTCTATTGAAAATATGTGAACACAGAGCTACCCATGTAATTCTGTTCCATGCTACTCCTACAATTCTGACATTCATATAATGAACCAGTATTATGTATGGTAACCAGAGCCCATCAGTTCATGTATATTTATACATCTCAAGGGCAGTTTCATCTGTAAGCCATTTACAACACCAAATAAAGCGAGAGTCAGTCATCTCACAGTATTTCTTCATGCTAGGCACTGACCTGCCATTAGTGAGTTCCTGCCCTGTGACTGGATCCATGCAAATAAAAGAGAAGTATGAAGTGCTGCTGGGATTTCAGTTTTATTTGGGTCTACTGCTAGTTTGGGATTAATTCCTGGGAAGACTCCATCTGTACAGACCTCTGATATGCAAAGACTGATTATAAGCATATGTTGGAGATTTCTGGGACAGATGACAATCTGTCACTACAGGGCTCAGAGCTATTGCAGTTGCAGCTTGTCCAGCTGTGGGTCAGCTCATAGAGGGCTTTATTTTGAGGTGCACTGTTCCACACAGTAATCTAACCCCAAAACCAGTCAGATACCGTAGGAAAAAACAGAACTTCCCTCTTCAGATTGTTATTCTGATATTTACAGAATACATATTTGGCACAGTTCAGACAGTTATATATGGTAATCGGGAAGTTGTTTTGCATATAATGAACAGCATCGTGTTTTCTCCTAAGCAGTTTCCTCGCTGGGATAAACACACGAGTCTGTGCTAGCTTCCCTGCAGATGAGGACTGCAAATGAACTATTACATGACAGACACCATTGCAGGCTACTTCTCCATCCCAGCAAAAGATTTCCGTAATCCATAATGATGAATAATTAGTGCCCAGAAAAGAAAACAAAAAGCGATTATTCAGGGAAGAGCTCTAAACTTAAAGATAATGAGACATTTCAGAAGAAGGACTTCCAGAAGCTCCTGTTCACCTCCTCTCCCAGTGCCACACCAGGATGCAGCGATTGATTTTATCACTTAACTCTGAAAGCAGCGCAGTTCTGGAAGAGGCAGCAATATTGCATGCAGGCAGCTAAAGCTAACACCGCTGACACATTTTCTTTACGTATTATCACTGTCTGCAGGCATTCACGTGTTTAACACACCATGTTGTGGTTTATTAGCTCATAAAGCACGCTTAGGTCTTCTCTTTTTTTACCAGCTATCATCTGGTAATCTTTAAAAAATGGGAAAAATAAGTCTGATGTCATATATCAGAGAGCTTTAACTACGGGTTGCCATCAGTTATATACTGGTTTATTGATCAGCCAGATGAGTGCCCAGATGAGGTAAATTTTTATTGATCAACATATCAGACTCAGCTACAGATCAGAGGATGCTCTCCCACAAAAGCAATATTGGCACTGTTTCAGATTGCCAAGAAGCAGCATTCTGTTTGCCATAAATCCCGCTGAAACCAGCAGAGCTAAGGGAGAATGAAGGTAGCAGTCGGTAAAACCCTGCCCCCCCGCTGAACTTGACAGCTCCAGCTCCACGGGCTTGAGACACCCCGGGATTTCACTTCGTGTATTTGAGATGGGCACATACCTGCCTCTGATCCTGCAGTCTGACAAGAAACCCAGCTGACGAAGGCTTTAGATGGCCAACAGTAATTATTTTAAGGACAATTTTTCCCATCAGAAATTTTCTGTACTAACTTTTTACAATGAAATAATTAAAACTCTCACCATAATCTGTGTTTTCTGGTTCCCAGCAGTTTGAAGGCCAAAAGTACGGAGCCTAAGAAAAAACATACACAGTTTTGTAATTTAACAGATGAAAAACAACTCAGATGCAGAAAAACATTACAAGTACAAGAAGAAGAATCACGAAGTCTCTGGCCCAGTCTCTGCCCTCAGGAGAAACACTCCCTCTGATCTCAGTAAAAGTGAGGAAGCATCTCTGGAGGAGGATGTCCAGTACCTTGATGACACTTTAGACACTGTGCCAGCTCACCTGAATGTGGACCTCTTACTTTCTATCCCCACAACCTCTTCTTTCCCCATGAATTCACACGCATCCTGAATCTTTTTTTATTATTATTATTTCCTTTAGGAGCATGAGAAACCTCATGGCTTTTTATATACGCTGCAAACCACTTGCTTTTTTTTGGAGCAGCTACCAGTGTGGTTGGCAGCCTATAAAACAATTTACTTTTTAAATATAACAGATGGCAGAGGTCAAAACTCAGCTGATTAGAGCCGTTCTGAAAGCAGAAGTCCTGCTAAGCTGACTGCTTTTGTTTTCTATCCAGGTCTGCATATTGCAGTTGCTACAATTGATGACAAGACTGTACTACGTGTGGCTGTGTTTCAGTTTTAACGTGAGTGAAAAGTGATGTCCCCTGTGATCACACAAATGACAGAACACTGTTTTGCATTACTGATGCAAGGCCGTAAATGGGCGCAGCGCCTCACACACACAAAGACTACTGCTTGCACCAAAGAACAGCGAGAAATCATGGAGGGATCAAACAGAGCAGTGCTCAACGCTCCTCACACACGCAGCTTATGAACGTCACAAGATGATGAGCTAATGTTAAAGGAGGGACTGATGGTGAAGCGGAAAGTGGCGAGAAGAGAGCAATGGAAAGCAAAAATTATTCTATCAGGTTGTTTTTTTGCAGAAAATGGCCAAGGAGAATTGTTGCAAGAATTGAAAGCAGGCAAAGAAGCAAAGGTTGTACAAAAAGATAAGGGAAAGAAAGGTCAACAAGCAGTCAAGACAATTTGATGATGTGGTTTATACAGGCTTAAAATAAGGAAAATAAATTAAATTATGGTCAAATCTAGCTCCTGAGAGCTGCACAGGAGCACCTCTTATGGAGTCATCCTTTCGAAACAGAAAAATACAACTAAATAGGCAGTCAGTATTACACCTGCTTCTGTCAAGTCGTGCGTGACGGGAGGAGCAGGACTTTCAGAAAAGCAAAGGAACTGTCATGAAAAGTCTTTGACTGATGTCAGGTAACCACAATGTGGGGTGAGATAAAGAGAGGTCTGTGATCTCCTGGGCTGCTTTATTCAGCGTGCCATTGGTCTCATAGGGTAACACAAGCCACATCAGCAGTAGGACAGTGAGCATGAATAGGAGCAACATCTGATGCAAGAAGAACAGGTTTTTCAAATAAAAACTAAAAAAGATGGAAAAAAAATGCAAAGGAGAAATGGAAAGGTGAACAGAAGAGAGGTCACAGGAAAGATAAGGGAGCTGGCTTGGATCATGTAACAGAAAGACACAAGTGCAGCCAGCAGAATTAGGCAGCAGGACTCTAGGTCTGAACTTATTGCTTCTTTTAAAGTTATACAATCTGCCCAAAAGGAGTTGTTGCAGCACAAGCACTCAGTTATCTGGCAAGCTGGCAGCAGCAGATTTTGGAAAGGGCAGGAAACTCAAGAGCAGGATGCTTGAAAAATTCAACACATCTGGAGGCACAGGGACACTGAGGGATAGAGATGTCCCAGCTTAGGTGACTGCCAAGGTTACACATCCTCTGTAGAAGAGCCAAAGCCTGAAGCTTGCCCCGTCCTCACCAATCTGTCACCATGAGAGCATAAAAATGTGAATTTTCTGCTGTGCGGAGAGCTTGAATGTCCAACTCCAACATTTGCCCTGGTCCATTTTTCACAGGAGGGTGGCTACTCAATTCTATGTCAGGGTTAGAACCTGAAAACCACTTTATTTCTTATGGTTTAGTTCAAATCTGAGCACAACAGCCTAGAAATCACATATGACAAATAATCACAGGACATACCCGTTCATTTAGGTAAAAACCGTGGGCCAGAGATTGATTAAGGGATTCTAAAGCAGGTCCTTCTGAAGGGACTGCATAGCCTTCCAAGGCCTATACCAAGATAGCCTCAAGCTCTGGCTTCACAGACCTAACTGGTGCTTAGGTATAAGAGCGGGTGATTTCAGCAGTGTTACTGCAGGGACAGCAGAAGGGACCACAAGGAAGGCAAGAGGGCTCACCAACCTGAAAACGATAGAACGTCCCATCATCTTTCAGGGTAAGGACGTGATCTGAGATGGGGAAGACGTAACCCTGTGCAGCGATAAGACTTCCCAAGTGTATTGCTTCCCCTGTGAAAGAGAAGGGACATGTCAGGACTGCACACACACCTGCTTTCAGCAGCGGCTCTGGAGAAGACTGGCACTAAGACCTGGTGCACACATGCCCCTCTGTACCCACACCGCATCCTTACACCTTCTAACCAACCCGTGCAAAGCAGGAGAGCAGAAATCAACCTTGCAATACAGAAGAAACACTGTTCAAATGTTTAACCTGCTGGGTTTGTGTTTACAAAACGTCACACACCAGCTCAGCTCCAGAGTCTGCAATTCAATTCCAAGCACACTGTCCCCCACAGGTAACAGCCGACAAAAAGCCTGTTGCATCAGTAAACCCCACTTGCCTCTACCAAATCTGATAAACACCTGCAACATCGGGCCATTAGCAGCACGTTTATGCATAAAGACAAATCCTGACACTGTAGCACTGCCATTTATTAGAGGGAAGGGTGCTGAGGTGAAGGGGAGTACATATCCTAGCACTGCCAGGGCAACCTTTGCCAGCGCAGGGGTAGATCTGCATGGATTTTCATCCAATGTCTGCTGTAAAATGCTGCATCAAGCTTCTCAGAGTTGAAAAATACATATGAGCTGCTTCTGCAGCAGATAATAAAGCTATTTTCTGCAGCACAATTTCAGATTTCCCTAAATTCCGATCTGGGACTTGACTGGCCTCATGAGAAGGGATGTGTGTCTAGGGATGCCCTGGGTGAGACAACACGGCCTCTGTCTCTGCTTTACATGGTGTAGTTAGTAGGTGGCAGAAGCAAACTGAGAGGTGAGATGCTTTATTTTTTTCCCCTTTCCAGAAAAGGAAAAGAAACTTCTGGACCTGCAGATCTTTTCTTCCTCTCTTCCCAAGAGCTCTTAACTGTGCCATGAGTCTGGTTTCTCTGAAGAGTGAACTATTTGAGCTGTGCTCATCCACTGATCGCTGTTTATGGCTGATTATCCATTGATCTATCTGCTGTGCTAAATCAGTCATCATCTGATCCCATGATGGTGTCTACGCCACTATTGGCCAGTATGTCCAGTCAGTCACAGCTACCTTTCTCCACACCATGAAAACCTGCCACTGCGTTGGCCTGTTTAACCACACACATCCACTAACTTCCTTTCTAAGTCTGGGAACAACTTTAAAATCAATCGGTCTTTCTCAGGTAGCAACGATTACACAGACAGGCTGAGACTCCTACAAAGTGCTTTCTGTGTGTTGCAGTGTAAGGTATTAAGACTTAATTAAGATATTGATTCTTATCTCGTTCCCTCCTCCTTCCCACCAAATGCTTAAATCAACCTTTTTGTTCTACTGCTATTTTAGACTGCGGCAAAATCGTACCTACTGCCTCCTGGTGCACACAATACAGATCAAGTCTGTGTTCCTCCCCAGCTGTGGTCACCTTACCTGGATCCTCAATGCTAAGGTTCTTCATAAGCCACTGCACAATATCAGCACCTGAAAAACAAACAAACAAAAATACCCCAACAGGTGAAGAAAGTATTAAACACTGATACCACAAGGTTTCCAAGAGCCCTAGAAAAAGATAACATTGAGATAGATACAACAGAACCAACATAGACTTTATATTTTTTATCTCCACTGAGGTTTCAAAATGTTTTTCTTTCTTGTGTCACGCTATAATTCTGTAGGTATTGACAGTCCTGAGAAGCATCCTGTGCAATAGGAGACCTTTTATACCTTAAGTCAAATTTTACTCTGATGGTTCCATGTAACTTGTTCTCTCCTGGTTGTGTCTCCCACTTTCGCATGCAGGGAACTATGTTTCTGCAAGCACCAGCTAGCAAGGCAATGAAGGACATCACTAAGAGTAACTTAAAGCACAAACCTGAGTTATCAGTCTGAAAACCCCAGGAAAGTCTCACTTATGTCAAAGACAAGCAACATCTTGGAGAAGAAAGTGGGATTCACCAACCGTATCCTGGGCTGCATCAACAGAAGCACTGCCAGCAAGACAAGGGAGGTGGTTCTGCCCCTCTGCTCTGCTCTCATGGGACCCCACCTGTGGAGCACTGCACCCAGCTCTGGAGTCCTTAGCACAAGAAAGACCCAGACCTGCTGGGGAGGGCCCAGAGGAGGGCCATGGAGATGATCAGAGGGCTGGAGGCCCTTTCCTGTGAGGACAGGCTGAGAGAGTTGGGGTTGTTCAGCCTGGGGAAGAGAAGGCTCCGGGGGGACCTGATTGCAGCAATAATTAATGGGGGCTTCTAAGAAAGATGAGGACAATGTTTTTAGCAAGCCCTGTTGAGACAGGACAAGGGTAATAATTTTAAACTAGGGGAAGGTAGATTTGGACCAGACATAAGGAAGAAATTTTTTACAGTGAGGGTGGTGAAACACTGAACAAGTTGCCCAGAAAGGTGGTAGAAACCTCATCCCTGGAAACATTCAAGGCCAGGTTGAATGGGGCTCTGAGCAACCTGATCGAGCTGAGGATGTGCTGGCTCACTGCAGGGGGCTGGACTAGATGGTCCTAGTGGGACTTAGTCCTAGTCCTGGGTGGACTAAAGAAACCTTTAAAGGTCCCTTCCAACCCAAACTATTCTATGCCTCAGTGTGCCTGTAACCAAGCCAGTTGAGCTGCCACCAGCACAGTGGTGGTGATGGCACCAGTGTGTCCAGGAGCAGAGAAGTGAGTTTTTAAGGCACATCAGCTGGGTTTTTTTAGGTTTTTAGGACCTCTCAAATAGTACAAAGCTTGTTATTATCTTACACACAGTGTACAGATCTCTAGGAGTGATCATGTGTACTTCTCTCTTGCTCACATGAAAATCATAGAAGTGGAAAACCTGTCGCTGTTCAGTAGAAGCTAAGGCTTTTTGTCAAAATACAACAGGACAGGGCAGCAAAATTTAGTTAAACCTCATACTCAGAAAGGTAAGCTTAAAATTAAGTATAATGGTATGTAAAAGTCAGCAGATATGACTTGTTCAAAGTCAAAGGCAATCAGCAAAAGCACTTAGAGGCAATTTAGCAAGTCAGTGCCAAGTTACGGCAGCTTGCAGCACAACCTAACGATGCCGTGTCTGGATGCAGACATAACATCAAGCCCTTCTCAGCATACAGTCAATTCGTTGCAAAATATTTGCATTCACATCCATTAGGCTAATAGCCCTGGTAATATTTAGGGCTATGCTTTGTGATGTATCAGTTGAAGACAGCACACAAAAATGAACTTAACAAGCAATGCTTCAGGCTTACTAAACAAACCTGGGAAGACTTTATTTGCATGGAGCACTTCCGAGTTCAGACACGGTGGGTACTTAAAGAAACAGCATAACACACACGATCACAGAATCACAGAATATCAGGAGTTGG
>NW_010177037.1:0-2547 GCF_000695765.1 Mesitornis unicolor | reverse complement strand
GTTCCTGTCCTTCTTGACCTGAGGGGCCCAAAGGCCAAAAATGAATTAGCAACAGCCGAAAAGTCACAACCCTCTCAGTTTAGGAGAGAAAAAAATCCAGCAGGAAAGTGTGTGAGCATCACCGATGCAGTGGATGAGGTACAGGGTTGTAGGTCAACCACTTAAAAAGGAAAAGCAGACACAGGTTGAAGTTTCTACATTAAGAAGTTGGGAGCTTGATCCCAAAACTCGGATTTCTGCTGTCACCACGAAACCGGAGCAAAAAATCCTCAACGCCTTCCCAGCCATGAGCTTAAAGGCCAAAATCCTGCCCGTTCTCAACTCAAGCCATGGCTTTATCCTCCTGCATCTTTAATACCACGGAGACCACCTCCACTGCCAGCACGAACCATGTCCAGCCACTTGGAGCAGCCCAAAGAGTTGCCTCCAGACTCTTCCCTTTGGCTTTCGAGACCTGCTAAAGGCTTCCTCTGCCCACCCTAATCCCTTTCTCCTATCATTTCTCCTTCCTGCAGGTAGATTTATCCAGGCAGGCATCGCAGAGCACACAGTAACCACCATTTTGTGAATAATTTCATTTCTCTCCATTTTTTTGGGGGGTAATTCTCTCCATTCAAGTCATAAATTCATCAAATCAGGAGCCACCTACTGCTCTAAAACACCTCAGACGTGCTCCGCACTCAGCCACATCCATCGCTGACACGGTTAACGGCAGCCACCATCCGCCGCGGCTCCTTGAACGTTAGGAATAATAATTCAGATCAGTCCCGAGGCAGGCAATAATGCTCCAGCTCTCCCACCTGCAGCTCCACGCTGTATTTCATTAGTAACTCACAACATCACCTGCCTCCGAGGCAATTTATCGGCAGCGTTGGCTTCACATCCCTGCTCGGAGCCGAGCGCGCTTGAGGAGAATACTCAAAACGGGTTCGTCAGCGCTCGACTTTTTTTCACTTATAGAAGCAAATCACCTCCAATTAAGGAGCAGATGAGATGCAGTCATCCAGTGAAGAGTTGGGGTTGTTCTGAAGGCTATGGGGAGACCTTCTGGTGGCCTTTCAATATTTAAAGGGGGATCATAGTGAAGATGGGGAACAAACGTTTTTAGCAGGGCCTGTAGCGATAGGGCAAGGGGCGATGGTTTTCAACTGAAAGAGGGGAGATTCAGGATAGATATAAATAAGAATTTTTTTATGATGACGGTGGTGAAACACTGGCCCAGGTGGCCCAGAAAGGTGGTAGATGGATGCCCCATCCCTTAAAGTGCTCAAAGCCAGGCTGGACAGGGCTCTGAGCAACCTGGTCTGGTTGAAGATGTATCAGGAGGGGTGGTTGTAGGGCAGAGAGGTTCTCCTGCCCCTCTGCTCTGCCCTGGTGAGACCACATCTGGAATATTGTGTCCAGTTCTGGGCCCCTCAGTTCAAGAAGGACAGGAACTGCTGGAGAGAGTCCAGCGCAGGGCTACAAAGATGATGGAGGGAGTGGAGCATCTCCCTTCTGAGGAGCGGCTGAGGGAGCTGGGGCTCTTTAGTTTGCAGAAGAGGAGACTGAGGGGAGACCTCATTCAAGGTTATAAATATTTCAAGGGTGAGTGTCACGAGGATGGAGCCAGGCTCTTCTCGGTGACAAACAATGATAGGACAAGGGGTAACGGACACAAACTGGAACACAGGAGGTTCCACTTCAATTGGAGAAGAAACTTCTTCTCAGTGAGGGTGACAGAGCCCTGGCCCAGGCTGCCCAGAGAGGTTGTGGAGTCTCCTTCTCTGCAGACATTCAAAACCCGCCTGGACGCCTTCCTGTGTAACCTCATCTGGGTGTTCCTGCTCCGGCAGGGGGATTGGACTGGATGAGCTTTGGAGGTCCCTTCCAATCCCTGACGGTCTGGGATTCTGGGATTCTGTGATGTCCCTTCCTATGGCAAGAGCTTGGACTGGATGAGCTTCAAAGGTCTCTCTCCCAGCCCAAACCATTCGATGACTCTACAAGTGGACCTGGGATCTTTTGTGAATCCCTGGATTTCAGCACCCGCTTTCAGGTGTAATCACTGAGTGCACCAAGATGGTTTGGAAATGGATTTCCCATCCCTCAGATTTTGGAAATTCAGTTTAGGACAGGATTTCCAGCACTTTGGGCAACAGGGCCAAAAAGGCTGAAGGCAGCAGAGGGACATGGGTGAGATCAGGATGCAGATGCAGCGATCCCCTCGACAGGCCACACTTTCCAGAATCACAGAGCCATTAAGGCTGGAAGAGACCCCTAAGATCATCAAATCCAACGTAAACCCAACCCCAACCATGTCCCCAAGAGCCACATCCATGTGTTTTTTGAACCTCTCCAGGGATGGGGACTCCACCACTGCCCTGAGCAGCCCCTGCCAGTGCTCGACCACTCTTTCAGTCAATAAATTTTTCCTAATATCCAATCTAACCCTTCCCTGGCGCAAGTTGAGGTCATTTCCTCTCATCCCATGGCTTGTTACATGGAAGAAGAGATCAACACCCACCTCGCTACAACCTCACAGGATCACAGAATGTGAGGAGTTGG
>NW_010177036.1:1100-1380 GCF_000695765.1 Mesitornis unicolor | reverse complement strand
AGAAAGAAGCTGTACGAATGTCAGGTGGGTACTGGAAGTAGCAGAGTCTGAGGCTAGATACCTCCTTCCCATGCTGAGGGAGCGTGGGAATACTGAGCAGGAAAGGCAACAAAAGTGGGTTTATGTCTCCAATAACTACTTTTAGTAAAATAAATTACAAAGATTGCATTTGTTGATGGGGTCAACAAATTGGATACTGTTTAACCCTAACCGGTCTTGCCCCTTCTTTTAGCTCAATTTTTACTGGCTGGGCCCCTTTTGATTTTTTTTGAATATCACG
>NW_010177036.1:0-842 GCF_000695765.1 Mesitornis unicolor | reverse complement strand
CTGGGGCTCCCACAATATTACTGTGTTAGTCCCAATCTTCCCTTTTTGCTTATATAATACAGAAAATGTTGCGCCTGTATCCATCAGAAATGTAACTTCCTTTTCTCCCAGCTTTATTATCAGAGGCTCAGCTGGGCTTGTCTCCAGTGCTAGTCCGCTCCCTTTTTTTCTGTTTGTTTCTTTCATAGCCAGGTGTTTACAGCACATTTTGGAGGAAGTACAAGCAGCGCAACTTTCCTGAGCCTTTTCTGGTTTTACTTGCAAAGACATTTCTTTAGTACATGTCTGATTATTGATTTTACACTCCCTCTGCCAGTCTGGCTTTACCTGGAGACAAAAGAAAAGATCTACGCATGGAAGTTCATCCAATTTTCCTTCTCTCTTACAAAACAACATCAATTGCAAAATAGTATTATAATTCAAAGTCCCAAAAGCCCGCTTTTCCCCGCTCTCCAAATCATACAATAACCATACATTATTGCAATATTCAATGAGCTGACACTTGCTCAAATCACGCAGTTCTCCCCAATGTGCTAAAAGATATCCCAAATGAGAGGTTTTAGGAATAGTGCTTCCACTCACTCATTTCATCCTCACACTTCACTTATCTCTGGCTGTTTCCCTCACAGGATAACAGAACTGCAGATCAAAGCTCCACACTCGCTTCGTGTGCAATTGCATGTCTCAGTCACACACACTCTCACAGTCTTTCAAAGTTACTTTACCGGTTTTTTAAAGTTACTTTTCCCAAAACACCTTTTACTCTTTTTTTCCAACGCACCTTTTTTTTTTTTTTTACGTGGGTCCACTTAATATCAATATCAATATCAATATCAATATCA
>NW_010177035.1:0-12841 GCF_000695765.1 Mesitornis unicolor | reverse complement strand
GCTAAATCCAGTTGGTGACCAGTCACAAGCGCCGTTCCCCAGGGGTCTGTTTTGGGGCCAGTCCTGTTTAACATCTTTATCAATGACCTGGATGAGGGGATTGAGTGCTCCCTCAGCAAGTTTGCAGATGACACTAGGTTGGGAGGGAGTGTTGATCTGCCTGAGGGAAGGCAGGCTTTGCAGAGGCACCAGGATAGGTTGAATCAATGGGCTGAGGCCAACTGTATGAGCTTCAACAAGGCCAAGTGCCAGGTCCTGCACTTCAGTCACAATAACTCCATGCTACAGTTTTGGGGACGAGTGGCTGGAAAGCTGCCAAGCAGAAAAGGACCTGGAGGTCCTAGTGGATAGCAGGATGACCATGATCCAGTAATGTGCCCTTGTGGCCAAGAAGGCCAATGGCATCCTGGGGTGTATCAGAAGGAGTGTGGTTAGTAGGTTGAAACAGGTTCTCCTTTCCCTCTACTCTGCCCTGGTGAGACCACATTTGGAATATTGTGTTCAGTTCTGGGCCCCTCATTTCAAGAAGGACAGGGAATTGCTTGAAAGAGTCCAGTGCAGAGCCACAAAGATGATGGAGGGAGTGGAGCATCTCCCTTATGAGGAGCGGCTGAGGAAGCTGGGTCTCTTTAGCTTGGAGAAGAGGAGACTGATGTTTATAAAGTCGTAAAGGGTGAGTATCAGGAGGAAGGAGCAAGGATCTTCTCGGTGATAGAAAATGAGAGGATAAGGGGCAAAGGGTGCAAGCTGGATCACAGGAGTTTCAACGTGAACTTGAGGAAAAACTTTTTTACTGTAAGGGTTACGGAGCACTGGAACAGGCTGCCCAGAGAGGTTATGGAGTCTCCTTCTCTGGAGACATTCAAAACCCACCTGAACACGTTCCTGTGCAGCATAGTCTAGGTGATCCTGCTCTGACAGGGGGGTTTGACTAGATGATCTTTCGAAGTCCCTTACAACTCCTAATATTCTGTGATTCTGTGATTCTGTGATAAAAAAATTGCTTTGTATCCACAGTGAATGAGAATTTCTCTACTTAGGTGTCAGTTATGATACTTGAGAAGATGGAGCATGAATGGAAAGTTTAGGAGTCCGGGCAATATTCTTTCTAGGTCATGTTCATAGTTCTTCCAGCCATCTGATGGAGTCATATATGAAAGTCAGCAACATGTTTACCTATGACCTCTCCCTGTGATGCCTATCCCTCCCTATAACACAGATCTTTCAAGAACTGAGCTTGGATCCTTGCCCACATCTTGTCTAGTTATCTAATGATTTGTGAGGAGCTCCCTGTTCTATTGCTAAAGTAAGTATTTCCTTGATTTGTAACAGTTCCCATTCAGCCTATACACTTTGATAAAAAATCCCAATGTTATCACTGCCTCCTGTGTCTTATTTGAAACAATTTGCTAGCTGAAGCTTGTATGAAACATAAGCTAGTATGAGACACTTTTTTTTAATGGTAACTGAAGCTTACTAGCAGCTCCAATTCAACTCCAACTTGTCAGCGTCAAGAGATCTCACTAAGTGCCAGACTTGAGTTAAAGGAAGAACTTTGTATATAATGAGGGCAGGATTTGGAACTAGGCAAGTAGCAACTCATTCATAAAAGAATCTGGGCAGATCAGATAGCCTTCTTGTTCTGCAAGTGAGAACTACGCACTTGAGAGTTGCAGAGACATACAGATATCTAAATGTATGGAGGTGTAACTATAGATGGTCACCAGGTTTGAATCTGTAGATTATTAAGAGTACCTATGAAACTCTCTTTATCTCAGCCCATGCATTTTCTCACTTTTACCCTTCCTATTCTCTCCCTCATTCTGCTGAGGAGGGCTGAGTGAGCAGTTCTGTGGGTCTTAGCTGCCTCCTCTGGACCTGCTCCAACAGCTTGATGTCATTTTCATGCTGGGGGCTCCAGAGCTGGACACATTATTCCCAGTGGACTCTGACCAGAGCATAGTAGAGGGGAAGAATCAGCTCCCTCGACCTGCTGGTCACGTTTCTTTTGAGGAAGCCCAGGATACAACTGGCTTTCTGGGCTGCAAGAGCACATTGCCAGTTCATGTTGAGTTTCTCGTTAACCAGAACCCCAAGGTCCTTTTCCACAGGGTTTCTCTCAATCTATTCTCCACCCACCCTGTATTTATGCTTGGGATTGCCTCAACCCAGGTGCATAACTTTGCACTTGGCCTTGTTCAACCTCATACAATTCACGAGCCAGCCTCTCAAGCCTGTCAAGATCCCTCTGGATGTCATCCCTTCCATACAGTGAAAATAAAAAGAAAACAATGAAATATGGAAAAAAAAATCCCATTTTTTTTACTTTAAATTTAAAACTCAATTTTTTAACCAGAAGTGATTCCAGAAGTTTGGACCTGAAGAATGTGACTCAGTATTTTATGCTTCTTTTTTCACATGCAATGTATCTATCAGGTATATATGACATGGAAGGTAGAACAGGGCAAAATAAAAGAAAATATATTTTATAATTTAAAATTTAACTTACTACATCAACATTAAGGGTAAAGTTCCTCTTCTTGACCAAATAAATGAGGAATTCATTTTCCTAAGCATCGTTAACTGGAAATAAGATTATTTTTGATTTCTTGACATTACTCCTACTTACAAAAATTCTCCATTAGCCGTTATCCACGATAGTGGCATGTGTATAAGTGCTTGTAGAAAAGAAAAAATAAATAATACAAAAATATTTATTAGTTGAACTGTAATAAAATTGCTACTTTATCTATTATTAAGATCATCATGAAAAGGCTTTTAAAGGGATAGGCCAATATAAGCAGAAGCAATCAGAATGTGTCTTGGAAATTTAGTGTATTCACAGTAGTACATGGGGTGCAGGAGATCAGGAGATGCTTCACACTGGCAATGATTTAACATACCTAATAAATCCTTAGAGACAATTTTCCCGTGTAACTGCCTGTTGACTGTGTCTTTCTTTTGAGATGATGACAGCATTCATTGTTCTAGATATTGCTGTAATTTAGGTTTTTTTCCTTAGCTGGTAAAACATTAAATCACTGTAACTACTTATATGTTGGCAGTTTTATTTTATGTATTTTCTGTATGTGTGTATATTTTATTTATTTATGTATTCATTTTTCCTTTTGTATTGTGGTACACATTCAAGATGATTAAGGGAGTGGAGCATCTCCCTTATGAGGAGCGGCTGAGGGAGCTGGGTCTCTTTAGTTTGCAGAAGAGGAGACTGAGGGGAGACCTCATTCATGTTTATAAATATTTAAAGGGTGAGTGTCACGAGGATGGAGCCAGGGTCTTCTTGGTGACAAACAATGATAGGACAAGGGGTAATGGGCACAAGCTGGAACACAGGAGGTTCCACTTAAATTTGAGAAGAAACTTCTTCTCAGTGAGGGTGACAGAGCACTGGAACAGGCTGCCCAGAGACGTTGTGGAGTCTCCTTCTCTGGAGACATTCAAAACCCGCCTGGACGCCTTCCTGTGCAACCTCATCTAGGTGTTCCTGCTCCGGCAGGGGGATTGGACTAGATGATCTTTTGAGGTCCCTTCCAATCCCTAATGTTCTGTGATTCTGTGATTCTGGATAAGAGATTGCTGTTCTTCATATTTCTACACTTCTGAATAGGACTTCGGACAAGCTGATTCTCTAGAACAGTTAACAAAAAAAATCCAGCATCTTTGGGTGATGCCCTGCTTCTTCATTCAAAAATATGATTCTGGTGTGTTT
This sequence comes from Mesitornis unicolor, assembly GCF_000695765.1. NCBI lineage: Eukaryota > Metazoa > Chordata > Aves > Mesitornithiformes > Mesitornithidae > Mesitornis > Mesitornis unicolor. Next base: position 9,111 of record NW_010177035.1, on the reverse strand, counting down.
AGACATTTTGTATTATTTCCATAGAGACATGAGAAACCGAAGAAAAACTATAATTGTGAAGATATACTATGTATAATTAGGTCTGGATTTAAGTGTTCATGTTTGGAATGTTTTATGTACTTTGATTAATATTTTTAGGACAGTGAATGAAAAGAAGTATGAATGGATTGGAGTAAAATTTTAAGTTTTAATTACATGGAAATTTTTTAGCTTTAACACTGACCCTTATTGTTCAAAGGGATAAAACTTGGAAATTACTTTTTTCTTAAAATATGAAATATTTCCTTTTTGTCATTGCTTTGGCTAAATGTTTACTTTGAATACAAATGCTCAGTCTCTTTGAGTTGTCCTGAAATGTTACAGTCTGAATGAGAATGATATTTTTTATGCTTTATGATATTTCATTTGAGCACTTGTATCCCATAATTCAGATTCCCTGGATTCTCTTTTCTTTCTCCCATTAAATCATGGAACAGAAACAGTGATATTCTCAAGACTGTGGACTTGTAAAGAGACATAGTTCCAACTGTATTGTAAACAATGAGTAATTTAAATATTATTCTGAATCTCCAAACTTTTGCTTTTTTGTTAAGAAATTATTAGAAATCCTACGAAATACAAAACTAAAAAACATCTTTTGCAATAAATATTATCTTTTAATAATTTATATTTTCATGTCTTCCCCTTGCCTTTCTTCCTTGAGTGAAAATATTCTATTTAATTGGTTAAAGAACAGAACATAAAGTATTGACTATTAAATTATGTTGGACTTCTTTAGTCTTGATGCAACTATTACTATTAAAAGCAATTTCTTTTAGAAAAGAGACATACTTGCTAATCAAGAATGAATATTCTAAAGAAAAGCAACACTTTAAAAGCCTAGAAGTTAATCACACCGTCTGATTGATAACATTTTACTCTTCTTATAGTCTGCATAGAACTAATAACAATTACTATGGAATTATAGAAAGAAATTCCTAGAGAATCATGAGTTTTCTTAAAGGAAATCTGTAGACCTGAATTGCTTTCAATTTACCTTCTCTGAATATATGTCACTTTAATTGAATATAGTCTTTTGCATATCATGGGTCTATTCTATTCTTATTTTAACTAAAGCTTAGTTTTTCCATATTGTACGAGACAGCCTGTATCTATTCTTTTTCTTTCTTGTAACTGATGAACACAGGTGGATGAATATAGATGAATCAATATGCTACAAAAAAGGGTGACAACAGCAGTGTCTTTGGTATCAGGAGAACCAACCCCAATTCCCAGCAGTTTATGTTTGTAAAGAACCTGTTTTGTTTAACTGGGACTAATTTCCAAAGTTCTCTTGACTTTCTTCCCATTGCATGAAGGATATATTAGTTTCTAGTGGAGAAAAGTAATCCAAACCCAACAACAATGCAAACATAAAAACCTCATGATGAACTTTATCACACACTATGTACATACATTTATACATACATTTTAATTTGTACCCTGTCACTCAGAATTTGGCAGGACTGTAGATTTTTATTGCTGTTTTCTTATGGCACTAGCTGACTTTTACAACTGGGAGGAATGTTGCCATAGTCAACATTTTGTCCGTACCTGCTCTATATAACAACTGTGCCTCTTCCTAACCACCTGCCACACTGATCTTTAACCGTGGACTGACCATTTGGCTTCCCTAGACCTGTCTTATCACTGTGGACCTATGTGGTGATTAATGGGCTGTGTGGGACTCCAGTCACCATCCCCATTCATTTGTCATCACTTGTTGTCATGTATTTCAATAATGGATTGGTTTTCTCATGTATCAAGAAAGAAACACAATTATCAACGTGCTTAGTGAGATTCACTTCTTTGATCTCATGTGGGTCTCAAGCTTCCAGAGATATCCAAGTTCTTTTAAATGGTTTTCAATGCTCAATTTTGAGATTTTTTTAAAGATTATCAGCATTCTCTCATGTCATTAAATGCCAATTGGATTTAATCAATGCCTTTATTTTGTCATTATCAACTTTGATTTGCCTTCCTGAGTGTGATGCATCTTTAACATAAAAATTTCCAACCTGAAATTTAGCAAACGAATTCTGACACTACCATAGTTTTAAGACATCTTCACTGTAAACATCACAACTTTTTATGAGCTTGCACAGTGTTTCTTCCTTTTTGGGCATAATACAGCAAATTATGATGAAAGTGTTCCTTTAGGTTTTCCATTGTGAAATCAATGCCAAATAAACAATTGTTATTGAAATCATGCTCTTTCTTTTTCTAAAACAAGCCTGTCAGCTTGTCAGCTGTCAAGTTATATAATGAATTTGTGGTTTAAAATGAAGGTCATTACATTGCAAGAGTGTATTATCACCTATTAAAAAAACCACAATTGCTTTTTCACTAACTCAATAGATTTTCCTTGCTTCCTTTGCAATCTGGGATCTTCCGTTGTCACCACAATCTTGATATCAGCCTTAAACCTCAACATGTTAGGAAAGACAATACTTTAATATTTTAACTACATTTTAAAAAATTGATATAATTGATAATTTAGTACATTTTTAACAGTAATCTGAAGACTTTTATTACCATTATCCATCAGGAGAATGGAATTTTAAATAAAGACTTAATCTTATTCTCCATACTACAAGTCCGTTTTTTCAAAATCCATCAGAGCAACTGGTTAGCTGACTCTACAATTAGGTATCTGCATACCTTAATTCTGCCTTTTTCAGAATTTCAGCAATTGATTTAAGATGGTTAAAATACTTAGGAACATATGCACTAGTTCTACTTTGCACCTTTCTTCCAAAATATCTCTGAATATGATTGACCTATCCACGCTATTTTGGTTTTCTTAAACAGGTAGACATTAAAATTTAGTTCTTAATCACTTTCTAAATTATCACCAGTCAAAATAGTCCACAAGCACAGAAAAAAATATATCAGTATTTAGCACATGATGCAGATAAATTTTCTTCTTTCATCCATTATGCAATTAAGTTCTGACATTTGTTTAAAGGGAAAAAAAAAAAGAGAGAGATAAAATCATCACCTTGTCTATATTATTTAACATTCAGCTTTCACTTATTCTCATTTCCAGAAATGTAAATTTTATTAATTTCCTTACAATAACTAATGGCGGGAAAAATATGTCATGCATAAAAGTGTAATCTTGATATTGGTAGTGTACTGGAGCTAAAGGGCTATCTGAGTTAATGAATACAGCTCTAATGATGGGTTTCAGGAACAGTGGAAAAGGAAGCAGAAAAATAAATGTTGCATATATGTGGTTTATGATTTGTTATACTGACTCCAATGTTTTGAATGAGAATGTTTCTTAATGTTGAGCCTTTCAGGACACCTAACTTCTAATTTGTAATTTTTTCCAGTAGCAAATTGCTTTATCTAAAGCTAGGCTGACCTAGTAGTATATGTTTCATTTATACATTTACTGAATACAGCTTGTTAGATAATATTGTTATGTAATTTTCCTCACTTTTCAGAATAATATTAAAAAAAAATTATCCAACTTAAATAGGAACACCTGAATGCGTGACTTTAACTGTAGACTAACCTTTATCAGAACGTATGCTTTAGAAAAATGATGGATTAAGTTCATAGACTTTTTTTTCAGCTATTCTGATCAGCATAATGAATTTCTTCATTGACTTTGTATTTGAATTTACTAGACTGATCAATCAAAAAAGCTGATTAAACTTTTCCGGGGAACTTAAGTTTTTCTTGACTTCATGTGAAAGATCAGAAACGCACAAGGACCTGATTCTGAGCTTTATAAGAGATACTCAGTTTGCAGTTACCTGAGGAATCTGTTTACTCATTTATGTATTTGTCTAAACTGGCATAAATTTCAACAAATAGTCAACTTTAACTGAAACATTTGGCCAACCTTGTCCAGCACTGCATACTGCGCAATAAAAATCTCCATGTCAGTTGCTGGATTTCATTCTTAGATTCATGGGCTTCATTATACCAGCTTTTGCCTCTTCACTTTGTCTGTAACTATATTATCTTGCACTAAGGACCACTGATTCTTCAGTCAATTAGTATGTTCTGGAGTGCTATATTTTCTGAGAATACCTATTGCTATTCCATAAATAATGTTTTTGGTGTTATGAGTTAAACAGATAATTTATTTTTGTTACTGGTGGAAGATACATATATTCTATTAATTCCAGATAAGAGGGTAGATTCTTCTTCTTCTTATGCCCCTTTAAACAGTCTCAGTTTAACCCATTTTTTTCCTGCTACTTCTTCAGGCATAAATGAACAGATAAAAATAAAACTGCATTAACATAGAACACAAAAATCTAAATTTTCAACATTTTTTTTGCTGTAAAATACAGGATCATAAGACTCTATACCCCCTTTGGTATTTTTCATTGTATCAAAAATGACCTTTCTGAATGGAAGAGATGCATACCACTCTTTCTTAATGTATAAAACCTAATAGAAAAGAAAAACACTATAGTGCTCCAGTAAGGGGAGAAGTGAGCACTTGTGTTAGAATCTATTTATTTTTAAATTCCAAGCATTTTTCTAGAGGGGTTGCAGCTAACAGAAGTGATTGCTAAGTATTTTTATTTTGCAACCTTATAATGCTTTAACAAAATCACACTTAAAAGTATAACAAAGTTGACGTCTGTTTTATTTTTAGAGGAAAGAAAGGTGATTAAGTGTAAGGCCTATCCATAAGCCATGCTATAAATCTTTAGTTTACTGAGTCCCACAGATTAAGTGCATTGGAACAGTGACAGCACAAACACTGAGAACAAATGGAATAAATAACAGACTTCTATATGGTCATTGTTTTCTGAAATTTTACTTCAAGAGGAAAAAGACTGGTCTGAAAAATAAGATTAATTTTTTTCAGACTAATGAAAATTTTTTTCAGACTCTTTTTTTTTAATGAAATATGTATTACTTCAGGCCCATGTGAAGACGTATAATTTCATCTAATTTTCAAGCGAAGTCTGATTTGAACATTTCTATTAAGATACATTTAGAGGGAACTAAGAAAAGCTAACAACAGGAGATAAAAAGTAAAATTTCAGGTAGCAGTAGGTAAAATACATTTATCAAGTAAACTTCAATCTCTTGGTTCTATCTAGACCAAGAGGCAAACGGGCATCTTATCTTTTGATGAATGTTGAGAATAAATTCAGGTTTAATAGGAGCAATAAGCAGTAAAATCTAGCTTATAAGAATTCTTCAGGATAATTTCCCATGTTTGCATCATTTCATACTATAGGCATTCTTCACTGAGGACATTTTATAGAAGTGTAGTCTATCAAGAAATGTAACAGATCAACTTATTCAGAACTTAGCCACAAGAATATATGTATCCCTGTCTTCATCATATTATTGAACAATTAGTGTGTCTTCCTTAGTAATAGTTTTTGTTTTTCCCTGAAAAATCTTTTAATGAGCACATCTTTATTTAAAGACTTTTAAACAGACGTTTAATGTAGCTTTGCAAATAATACAGAAAGACAGAGAGAACAAGAGTCCAAACTTTCCAAGTGGTTGTTAGGACTGTCTGTCTGACAGTAACAAATTTGTCTGGACTGGAGTTAAAACAATATACAGAGAATGAAACTATCAAGCACAGTCATTCATTATTGTCAGGATGCATGATAGATTGTTGGTTACTCTGTAATGAAGCATCACCATTCATTGTAATATTTCATTTTTGACTTGACAGTCCTTGATTCACTTATCTCTTTCTTTATGCACATAAGATATAACAACCAATAGCACTTGTAAAGCTGTACACCAAGATAATCTACACTTTTAGTTTCCTCTTTCCATGTATTTATTGACAGCAATTAGTATCAAGTATCGCTTTAATAAATATTGACTTTCATGTACCTTCAGAATGCTGACATCAGCAAATGTCCTAGAGACAGTCTCTACTTTCTGTTATCAGAACACAGGCTGGAAGATAAGGTATCAAGACATCACCTTGAAGTCTCATTTTTACTGAAAAGAAAGCTGAACAGACTAAATCTGCACTGCAGCCCCAAGAAGTACTCTGCAAACTTTGATATTCTGTGAAAAACTTATGACATAACTCAGCATAGTATTTCTTTATTAAACATTTAGTCTAACTAAGCAGTAAAAAGCAAAAGTTTAGAGATTAGGGAACAAATCTTACATGTTGTACTCCAAATCTTGCTATCGGCAAAAAGCAAAGATATTTTAAATGTACAACCAAGAATTTCTTCTTAGTATAATTGAAATATTAACATTCTAAGCAACAATTATTAGTCCAGATCTACTTACTGTAGGAAAATTTAAAAATATGTTAAAATATTAGTTAATACCTATCTATTTTTCTGGTGTTCTGCTGATCCTTCTGCAGCCTTTGGTTTCAGCCTGAGGAAAGAGTACAGTGAGTCATCTATATCCCAAGTTCTTCACCAAGGGGCATATGATATTGATGATTTCTTTCTTTTCATTCTAGGACCTGCATAGGTTCATTTTACTTGCTTGTGAACTTGCTCTGTACCTTGCTTCATCTTTATTAGTCTGAAAGTTCATGATACATTTAAATTTTCTATATATGGTACATTCTACACACATTAGATTCTTGTTCGTCATTCTCTTTGTTACCCTCAAATTTGTTTTGTCCAATCGCTAAATCTGCACTTCTCTGACTGTTGATGAGTTATTTACAGTCTCAGGGCTTCCCTTGTCAGCCTGTGCCTTTACACTTATCATGCAATACCTGTACACCCGTACACCTCTACCTTCATCCTAGGAATATGGCAAAAAGCATTTGCAATTTTGTTTTTTTCTGCTCACATTGCCTTAGATGCTATTTATTTCAGAACCCTCGGATTTTTGTTACAAGAGCATTTACTCGTTGCTAGACAAAATGGTCTGTAGGTAACAATAGTCATACTTGGGCAGTGTTGTATAGCAAGTTGATAATTACCTTTACAGAATAAAGTCTGACACTGACTGAGCACCAGACTCCAGGGCATAGAGACTGTATCAAAATGTTTCACAGATCTGTGATTTGAGACATTAAAAAACTTGATTATTTTAATAATTTCCTCAGAGTGTTATATTTCTACACTGTATCTTTTTCAGCAACCTAGCTCAAAGTTGCCATAAACCCCACAGATATTTCATAGCAATCATCTAACCTTGTGAACAATTTTTAGATTTATGTAGGACTAAACCAGTGCCTAAAATCATGTGTTTAAGTGCATACTTAATTTGGGTCTGTGTAAATAATATCATAGAGTTTTTCAATACTATGACATTACCTAGAGAAGGTTCAGTCCTAAGAAATAATGGAAATAAAATGAAGTAGGATATATCTGAAACAAAGATCTGTGAAAACTGAGTGCTTCTGCAAAAAGGAACAACAAAAAAGCATGTTCTAAATTTGGAAATAAGATTGAAAATTGGAATAACTGTTGTGATAACATATTGACCATATTCCAGCAATTAGTGGCAAAATGCTGCTAATTGTTGGACATGGTGGATCCAGTCTTTTGGGAGATTAATTCTTCTGAGAAAATCTTGTAAGTAGAGGAATAGATGTCATTCCCTGCCTTTCTTAGTAGTAATTTAGAAAATGGGAGCAGCCTTGCCATCATAGAAGAAGGATAGACTACTCAGAAGCTAAACAGGAAATTCATAGACTGCTAATAGTTTCACATTTTTACAGACGGAACTACATTTTGTTGCTTGATGAATCAGAAGCTAGGGCTAGTGTACTGCTATTCAGAAAAGGATGAGCTGGGATGGCAGTTTGTGTGGCAGCGTTTTAGTAGCATGGGAGGGCCCCAGGGATGGCTCCTGTGAGAAGATGCCAGAAGCTTCCCTGGCTCTAATTTGGACTTGTTTCTAGCCAAAGGTGAGCCAGTTAGCACCTCTGTGAATGATATATTTAACAGGGGCATAACGCATGCAGTGACCCCTGGCCAGCACAGCCCTGGTCCCCAGTGTGGCCCAGCTGGTGCAGCCCCAGCTGGTGCAGCCCCAGCCCCAGCCCCAAGTCCAAGCCCCCACCACAGCTCCAGCCCAAGAGCTGTGAGATCTTCAGAAACCAGCAGAAGCAGCCTGCGGTGGAGAGGGGAGTGGGATGTAATGGAAACAGTGACACAAACACCAAGGTCAGTGAAGAAAGGAGGGAGAGGAGGTGCCCTGAAGCAGAGGTTACACTGCAACCCATGGTGAAATGGCAGGTTGACCCACCTGCAGCCCATAGAGATTTAAGAGTGGAGCAGATATCTACCTGTAGCCCATGAAAAAGCCCACACCAGGAAAGGTGGCTGCCCCAGAAGAAGGCTCTGTGAGACATCTGTGCTGAAGCAGTCTGTGGGAAGGACTGCACTCTGCAGAAAGGACTCACACTGGAACAGTTTGCGACACAACTGTAGCCCATGGGTAGGATTCACATTGAAGAAATTCATGGAGGACTATCTTTCATGAGAGGGACTCTAGGTTGGATCAGAGAAAGAGTGCAAGCAGTCCTCCCTTCCCCTGAAGTGGAAGGAGTGGCAGCAACCTCATATGATTAACTGATTGCAGTCCCCATTCCCCACCCCCCTGTGCCACTGTAGGGGAGAAAGTAGAGAAATTGGGAGCAAAGCTGAGTCTGGGAAGGAGGGACAGGTGGGGGACAATGTTGATTTCAAGATCTGGCTGTATTTTTCATTATTTTACTCTGACTTTACTGGTAGCAAATTAAACTCCTTTGTTTTCCCCAAGCTGAGTCTTGTTTTTGCCTATAGCCATAGTTGGTGAGTGATTCCTACCTGTCCTTGTCTCAATCCATGAGCCTTTTATATTTACTCCTCATCCCACCAGATGAGTGAATGAGTGAATGAGCAGTCGTGTGGTGCTCAGTTGCTCACTGGACTTAAACCATGAGAATCCCTATGAAAATAAGTGAGGAAAAGGCAAAACCAATAAACTCTAATAAAAGCCACATACCTCATTCCCTCACCTAAATGCAGTGACAGTGGCTGGACAGGGTTTCCAGGGCACTGGAATACACAAAGGATATGGTTTAGGGGGTAGACAGGAACGGTTGGACATGATGATGACATATACGCTCTTTAAATACATCCAGGGATTGTGACT
>NW_010177034.1:0-14295 GCF_000695765.1 Mesitornis unicolor | reverse complement strand
CTCTCTCTGACCCTTAAACGGAGACAAGAATCTTATTTTCATCTACCTTACAACTTTCAGTAATTGAGAATAGCTCCAGAAACTACACCATTTTCACATCCTCTATAGGTATATTTCTTTATATAGTTTTAATTTGCTGTATTCCCCTTATTACTGAAATGGCTTTTCTTGCTCAAAGTTATGGTAATTTCACCTCTTTGGAAAATAAAGAAAATCAGCTTCTGGTATTTAAGACCAAATTTGTACATGATTTCTACCACTATCTTAAAAAAGGTGTGAACAAACCTTACTTTAGAGATTTCAGTCAGGCAGACAAAAGAATTAAAAGAAGCAAACCAACACAGAAAAAAAAATAGATTCTGCACAATTACTAGATACTATGACTTCAGGGTGCATCTTACAGCATAATTGTATGCTGTGACAGAACGATGCTAAATAGTTCCAGACTGGTTGGTATAGCTATCCAACACAGGGCAATGCCTTTTAAAGAGACTAGCTTCTGCATTTGAGTCAGTGTAGCTGATTTAGCCTAGTCTGTATGCTTGGGTTAATTAGCCCAAATTTGAGCTAATTAGTGAGCTAGCTAAGCTGGAACAATATTCTGCTGCAGCTCTTTGTTCCTGGTTCTGAACCTGGTTTGCTCTGAGCTGGCTCAGTGTGCCCTGCTGAACTGCATGGTGTGGGCTTGCCCTAAATAACTTGCTCCAGGTTTGGCTGAGTACACTGCAGAGCCAGGAATAGAACTGCCATCAGTTGACTTCATGACCTGCCTGAAACCATGCTATTGTTGGTTTTCTCAGAGTTCTTGATTTTATTTTTAAAAAGCCTTCAATTTTACAGCTGAGCAGCTTGAGACATAAAGAGGTCAGTCAATGGCACTCCTGGGAGTAGCACCTGGTATCCTTTTGAGAGCCTATTCCCAGCTCTTTGGCTCTAAGCGGTAGAATATGTAGCCTCCTTTAGACTTACTCCAGAAATGGTCTAAAAATACAACAGCATCAGGTTTGTTTTGAGCCCACACATAAGGAGTTTATTTGAGGGCACCCTCGGGCAGCCTTTTGAGTTATAAAATAAATTCTGAAGCAACTCTGCTGCGGCTGAGACTTTTCAGATATTCTCCAGGTTATACAGTGAGTAATACGTAATATTAGTTGCTATTTAAGGCTCCAGAATAGGGCAGTTGCAAATATCTGTAGGATAACAAGGTGGCATTCTTCTTCATATGTATTAATGCATTCTGCCAATTCATTTTTTTATTTTTTTTTTAAATTCTTCTTATTTCTCTCTGCACTGTCCCCCTCTACTCAGGGGCAGGACAGCCAACAGAAAGCAAGAGACATTCGTGTGATCTCCATTATAACCAGTGCTTGTTGATGCTTACTGTTAAATGAAGCATGAAGCAGGTTTTTAATGGACTTATTTTGTCCTGAAGGATTAGTTTTTCACCTTTGTGATAAAAGAATAATTCACAAACACATCACTGTTGAGATCCAGAAATGCATAGCTTTCTGTATTCTGTTTCTGATCTCAATTGGATGAGTGATTCTGATTTATTTACAAGCAAAGAGTTAGCAGGCTCCATAGCAAATAAGCTTTCATAACTGATTTCATTTTTTACTGTCTCCAGGGTAGCTGATGGCTGAAGCCTTATGTTTATCTGCATTACCTGAAGCATTGGCTAAGCAATCCTTTCACTGGTGCACTCAAGAAACATGTGATCTTATTAATGTTGAAAAATAGTAGAAATGAAACTGCGTAACAGCCAAACATACTGTGCATTATGTAGCAGGTAAGTTCTTGACTTGTGGTGTCTGCACTATGGATGAGATGCTACAGTGCTATCTCTGAGTAGAAATGTATTCAGTTTAAGGATGGTTTTGAATTTAGGCCTATGCATAAATCTGCTAAGAAGACATACTGTTACTTTAATACTTTGCTAAACAGAAATGGACTATGAACCTATGGTCTTTAAACTCCATATTTTATACTGAAGTTCTGCTGCTGGCTATCCCAGAGCACTGAAAGAGTCAGGACAGAGTATAGTGACTCAAGTGCATTTGACTGGAAGACAAAAAACCATAATTATTCATAATTAATAAGTGGAGGAAGGAAATAGTTTGGACAAATATAAAACAATTCACCCGAACTCAGTTTTATGCAAGCTTATAAAAAATGTTTGAGGGGAAAAAATAATGAAAGATGTGGAGTTTTGTGGAAAACAGAGTAAGTATTAAATTAGATTGTTACAGGTAGATTGTGCAGATTTAGGCAGATGTCATTCGTTAATAAAAGACCTATTACTTTTTCAAACAGTAGATTTAATCTACCTTTAATTCAGTAAAGTGTTTACTATAGTACCGCCCAACAAAAGGGCAGTACTAAGATTGGAAAAGAAGACTGAGACTAGTTGAAAAAAACATGACGCCAAACTACCATTAAGAAAAATACTGAAGAGAGTTAGGAGTGAAGTTCCTCAAGGATACGTCTTAGAACTGCTCTTAATGTTTTAATTGATTTTCTTTTTGTGCTGAAGTCATTAATGCTTATTAAATATTGTTGAACACTCACAGTTGGTAATCATCATCAGATCAGAGGTGGGCTTGCAGAAAGAAGTAGATTACTGGCACAAAAGAGAATTGAGGCAATAGTAATAGTATAAAATTTCAAAATACAGAAAGAGATCTCTGTGCTGAAAAACTAAAAGGAATTTCTGTTCAGGAGTGATCAATGGACTAGAGAGCACGTATTACAACAGCAAATCAAAAATCTTGGCTTAGACTCACAGAATGAAAGTTGAGAAGTATGATTCCTCTCTGCAAATGCATCAAAGGGAAATAAATGGCAGGGAGGGAGAACTAATTAATCTAAAGGACACTGTTGGCACAAGAACAAAGGGTCACTATAAAATTTAAGTTAGAAATTAGAGGAACTATCAGCAGAATGAGAAATATCCTTCTAATAAAAATAATGGAATTCATTAACTTTAAGGTAGTATATACTTAGTATATAAAGATGTATATACTTAGTATATAAAAAAGATTACTTGATACAGTGGTCTGTACTAGCAGACAGCTAGACTACATGAGTCAGAAGGCATCTCAGAGTTTTGTGCCCAACCTCCTCTTCATCATGAGTTGAACTTTCTTTCTAAAAGTTCACAGAGAACACAATGATCAACCATCACTGTGCAATGATCAGCCTTCACCAGACTTAACTCATTTATAAAAAGAAAGTACACAACTTTTTTCATATGGTGTTGAATTTTCTGATCATGGAGTTCCCTAGAGGCAGGATGGGATCAAGGCAAATTATTACCTGGAAATAAATGAAAAAGAATATGATCTGAATTTGAATTTCATGTAAAAAAAAAAAATCATTAAGTCAGTCAGTTATGGGCATTAATATTTGAGGACAGACACAGATTATATCAGAGGACATATAAATGTGTAAATCAGTCTTGCAACTTGTACAATCAGTATTTACTATTCAGAAAATAATGCATCTCATCTAGGACTCTGTCCATTCTGTTCTACTTATCCTTTATCCTTTTTTCTTTTTCTCCCCTTGCACAACACATGTTTTTAAATAAGTTGGCTGTGTTCTTCTATGGATGGGATAAGGACATTCAAACCAGAGTTTTTATTCTTTGTGCATTGGAAAGTGAGCACTAATAAAGAATGACAAAAATAATTGTGATTTTATGTGTCTTTGCCTAAGCACCTGGACTGTTTATTGGTGTAACAGGTTGTTTGTTTTTTAATGACATAGAAGGTAATAAACTCTTTTTTTCCTTAGATGAAACAATTCCTTTCTGTAGAAATCAGAGATACTATGCAACTTCACACTGGTGTAAAAATCTGAACTACTATCTGTAATTGCTGCTGAACATCTATTCTGTGGCTAAAAAGGATTTTGGTTTTCAGTGTTGTCAATCTGACACTTTCTGCAAGTCACATATTGACCTTTACTGTAAAAGTTTAATAATTTATTTCCTCTATTAACTGTAAAAATGTCCAGCCTTTGTCCTCAGTTTGATTCAGTGTTTAAAAAAAGAGAAAAAAACCATTCATCTGCCAGTCAGTGCACCTGAACTGACCACTGGGCCCTCTCTTGATCTTTATGAGACAGCAAAATAAGAAATTGGAGCTATGATACTTCACAAACACAGATAAATGCAAGGCTTTTAAAATTCTTTTTTTATCTTCACCCTTTTCCTTTTATTCCCAATCCCATTCATGTAGTTTTGAGTGATGCTGATTTTATGATTCCCATTACCTTATTTTTCTAATACAATGTTTATTGAAAGTGACACCCTAGATCACACGAATGTTCCAAAACATTCTACATTTCATGATAAACATTCTTGAATTATTTTTGCACATACAAATATTTTAAGATATATGTATGTAAGAGTCACATCTAAAAACAGATTAAGGGTTTAAAAATATTTCAAGTTTTTCAGAAAACTTAGCATGGGGATCCTAACATAGTCATTTCTCTTCTCTCCTCCCTGTACATAAATGGGAAACGATGGGAGGGTAAAAATCTTAAAAAATCTTAAATATCTGGTAAACTACTGTCACCATGTAGAGTCAGCTCCTAATTAACAATATGGTATTACCTAGGTTATGTGTTTCATTTCTCAGGGGTTCTATGTTAGTATCCTCAAAGAAAAAGCTTGCATGAAAAACTCATTGTTCTACCTAGTTTTTTTCCCACTCTGTACAGCAATTTTCACAGAAAAGAAGATTCTGATCACAGAAGTTTCACTGTGAGTGATGCAGGTGTTACCTGCAAAGGCTATTAAAATAGTATTCGAAAGGCTATAATTTAAAAAAGACAAAGAAATCTTTATGGCATTCTGTTACTACAGCTGCTGGCTAGAGGTTTAAAAAAAAGCTGATTTCGTCACAAAATCACAGAATGCTAGAAGTTGGGAGGGACCTTGAAAAATCTTCTAGTCGAATCCCCCTGCCAGAGCAGGAGCTCATTTTATCATGAGACTTGAATAGGAAGAAAAATATTTCTAAATTATTTTTGAAGTCTTGATTTATGATCAATCAGTTAAAATGAAAGCTTTTTAAAAGAAATATCATACTGCTTATTTCATGTATGCTCCTAGTATCCTTGCAAAGCAATTTCTGAAGCAAACACCCTCTTAGAGGGCTCAGTCCTAGCACTGGACAAAGGCGTGCATTCTAAGCTGCGCATACAAACGCCTCTCTGCAAATAAAAACAAACAGCTGAGAATTTTCTGTGTTAATTTTAATTAGCCTTTTAGAACAAATAATTAAACTCTGTTATACCTACTTATGGTCCTCGGTTCAGTAGGTTGTGATCTTAATTGAAATATAAAAAATATACTACATCGTGTAAGAAAGGACATTCAGTTCTGGTGATATCCAACCAATACTGTAATTGAAATGTGATAAATGAATGCACTATCTTATGAATTAAAAGCATTATGTATTATGGGACTTTTTGAGTATATACACTTGTGAAAAAAGTGAATGTAAAGATAAATAAATGTAAGTTTCAGAGGAAATGCTCACCTCAAGCTGTGTAGTGACATTTATGTTTGGTACTGTTCAGTCAAGTAGCTACACTGGCAGAACAACTGCCCTTATATAAACTGGGAATACTTGTGGATTCAATCAAGATTAAGACTCTGGTCAGAGTGCTTTTTGCTGGAATGTGAGAAGATTCAGCAGCTCTAAGAAAAATCCAATGTTTAAAAGCACTTAATGATCTAGTATATACATCAAAGTAGTAAAAGTACTGACATAACAGAGATGTGATACATAAATATTGAGAAGAGTCTGTTCAGAGACACTTGGAAATGCTGTGTGCTGATTTTGTAATAAAAAATGATATAGCATTAGAGAATGCTGTGTCCAAACTGCGTATTAATGCAGCTGTTTAAGCTTATCAACTCAACATTAAAACCAAAAAAGAACATGGGAAAAAAAAGCCTGGTAAAAGCTGAGGGTTTGTTGTTTATAGTTGTTCAGTGTATTTAGAATATAACAAAAATGACTTTTGGAGGCAAATTTTGGGGTCAGTTTTTCTTTTTTTCATTTGCACAACAGAGATCTGACCTGTGGCAGGCTTTCAGACACTGACACTCCGGAAAGAATAAGACCATTTTATACAGAATGATTAGTAGGTATTTAGGATATCCCAGATTATTCTCAGAAAGAGGAGAAAATATTCCTAGAGCCAGACATTTTTAAATGCACATCAATTGCATCTTAGGTAAGAATGTAGAAAGTCCAGTTCCTTACACAAGAAGACTGAAACATCAAGAGATCAGTTCCAGCTTTTTAGCAGTTCATGTCTAGCCCACATAGTGGTACCCCTCCAAAACTACTCAGTCCTCTTGCTTCTCCCTGTTTTTCTGTTCATGTACTAGCTATTTTACTATACTTTTGTTTATTGCAGTGATCTCAGAACATGTAAATGGATTGATACAGTTGGCAAAGTAATCTTCTAGGAAAGAGTAAGTTAGAAACTAATTCTTGTTTCAATTAAGGAAAGTGTCAAAATCCCCCCAACTTTAACAGTGCCAAAGCAGTGCATAATTGCCTCTGTTAAGCTTTGCAAAATTTTTACACAAAACAATGGGAGTAAGAAAAATAGAAGTAATTATCAGGTTTGATTTAAGTCAAAATACAGGGTTCACCCATTAAAACCTGGGAAAGAGCTATACTCTCCACAAATTAGCCACCCTGTTGCAATTTACACCTAGTCCTTGAGCACAGATACTAGTAATGTATATTCAAATAAAAAGGCATACTGCAGTAGTAGGAGCAGAAGACCAAGAGAGGATCTTGTAAGGTTAATTCTCATGATAACTCTCCCTGCAGTATTGCATGGGATATAATATTTGTCAGGACAAAATGAAAAAGCATACTTGTCTGCTTCACAAAGGTTAAGACTACTTTCAAACAGGTAAAGATTATTAGGGATCTTTTCTTAAGACCTACAAAGATTTAGAAATATATATTAAAGGGAACATTCATGTGCTTTCCATTACTCCAATTCTTCATGTTTTGATCAAGTCAATAATGTCTCATAAATGATGGGGTAAGGATTTTGAGCTTGATTTTGTGACTATTTAGCCATATGTATGCATGTTTAAAATGCAAATGCATTTGCACACCCAATTTGTACATGTAAGCAATTACCTTAACACATACACAGATAGGATAATTATATCTGCAAATGTGCATAATTCACTGTGTCTGTGTATACAGTTATCTGATTTGTTCATGCAACTGCAATAAGTATGCATCTATTTCTATGCCTAAATTATCTTAGAAATTTAGCCTTATGTGTTTTTTGTGACTTCCTTTAATTTTATTATCTAATTAAAACAAGCATTGTGTAAAACAATAAGTGATAAATATATCTTACATTGTTAAATATTAATCCTTTACATATGAAAATATTTTTCGTATTCCAACCTTAATACTTAACTTGAGACCATTGTTCAAATGTTAGGTATAAACAACAGTAGGTTCTGCTTGTACTTTAAACTGGACAGCAACCTATTGTCCTGGGCAGATGTTCGCTCAGGCACACCCACACAATATTTAGGGTCCTAAACATAATCTATGAAAACAATCTAACTTTCCTAAACCTTTTTTCCCTACCAAAGAAACTACAATTACAATTTTGCCAATGTCTTTCTTATTAATTTTAATTTCAGCTGAATTCAGATGTGAGGAATAAAGCATAAACAATTTTCCATTAATTTGTGTTAGTATGGCAAGTTAAGTGAAAGCTCTTTGGGGTCACTTTTTTTTCCCCTGTGTGCATCCTGTTATGACAGTAAATAAGAAACTGGTAAAACTTTCATTCCAGTAGACAAGAAATTTGAAATCATATCCACAAGACTCTCTTTTGCTTTGCACATTCAGAGAGCCACCAGATGCATTCTCAGCATAACGTTTTTGCTAAAATAGCTTTTTTTTTTCCTAGGTGCTCTTCTCATTTTAGCTAAACCTAAGGTACATCTTAAGCATTGCAAACTTTTTAAAATATGAACTGGTTCAAGTGTATTACTCTGTAAAACCTTATGTGTGTTTTAGGTTGTTTGGAAAGTGTGGCCAAAGGATTACTAGATTTTTCACTAAATAGTTAAACCATTGTTTTGCAGTTAAGTTGTAGATCGCTTAGAATATTTTCCAGGCTGTTATTCACATATGTATTATTCATTAATAATTTACTTATTGTGATTTCTTTTTAAAAAGAAGTTTCTCAATATTGAATGTGAGAAAGGAGTTGATTGACAGGTGCTGATACATTTATTTTAAATTTTTAACATACTTTGTCCTTGTTTTGATATTATTAGTAGTATATTGCCCTGCATGCAATGAGAAATAACTTTCTAGAAAATCCCTTTTTTTATGAAGCCTCAGAACATCCTCAATTTGTGAAAAATCTAGTGTGTAGAAAATTAATGCCAAAAGTAGAGAAAAACGTCCTGCATTTCATTCTGTTGATATGTTAACATATGGGAGAAAGTAATTAATAGTTCTTTCAAGAGTTTAATTTCATCTATCATGCAGAAGACAAAATTCTATTGGCAGGCTGAGACAGATGGAAATATTTTGGTGGACTGTGACTATGTGGTTTTTTGATAAATATTTTTCTGTTCATTCATTCCATTGGATCCTAGAAGGGCAGTACAGAAGTTCCTTGCATTCCATATCCTGGATGAGGTCCATGAAGTATTTAAGTTGTATTAAAGCAGCTATTGTTAAACCTTTCCTTTATTGTCCTATTTAAAGTCATAAATTAAGACAAGTAAGGAAGTTATCCAAGACATTTTTCAAATTATTAGCATTCCTTTGTTGCATAAAACTTGACCCACAGACAAAGAAATATGAATTATCACATCAATGAAGCATCTGAGCTTCTCAGCAGATGGATGTTAGAGGAAAAATTAGAGACTAACTTGAAATTTTTTGTGCTCATATATTTTAACTGCTAAAAAATCTACTACATCTACTCTAACTGCTGGTTAGTTGAAGTTTCATTAGTTTTCTCCAAGATCCAAATTCAGTTCATGAGTTTTAGTTTAGTTGCTATTAATCTCCCATTCTCCTTTTATGCATATAAAGTTTTACACCCATTTGGCAAAGACAAATATATGCATGAAACCTTGACTTAGTTCCTCAGCAAAGGTGCAAATTTGAGGATCTGCACCCACAGCTATAATGTTCTTTAAGCAATTAAGAGATCCAGCTTGCAGTGTCACCTCAGACTAGTTTGAAATACCTCAAAGGAAGGTGCAAGTTAGATTTCAATATGTGCATGCAACCTGGAATCTGAAGGGCTATGTAATTTTTCACATCCATAGAATTAACTTGGGTCAGGCTGACAAACCAGTATAAGAATTATCAGTATTTATCGAAACATCTACCAAAAAAGTGAAGCAAATACCCCCAAACCTGAATGGACAATGCAAATGGCTTTCATCCAAGTAAAAGCTACTCTCCATGTATATCTACACAATTTTTACTTTGCAAACTTTTCCTGTTTCTGTCTTTGCCACTAACCCTCCAGAATTCAAAACTTAGCTGCTATTTCAGATAGTATGCAATCTGTGCAGTCTGTTTTCAAGTATTTTAAATATTCCAAATGTCCATAAAAATGACTGAAGTTACAAGATAAGAGATTGGTTGCAAGTTTTTTAAAGTAAAATGAAAAACATAAAAGAAATGAAATAACGTCCCTAGTTATTCTTCCGCTTAAGACTTGATGCCTCTGTGAAAGATAAGTGTTAGGTAGAACATGAATTGTTGAAATCCGTACAAGAACACAGAGCTGTAATTCAAAGATGTGTGTTATGCAAGACATCTAATGGGGTCTTTTGGCCTTGAGAATATGTATCCATGAGTAGAAATCTCTGAAACATAAAATGAAATGTTCTCAAGGTTTTGTCAAAGCAAAATATTTTGTCACTTTTGCACAATGTCAGCTGCAGAATTTTTCTAGAATATAATTCCCAGGGAGATATCATTTTATCTGTGGAAAGAAGTTATTGCTTTAGCTGGTTAATGAAGCATTGCATTTAGAAATGCTTCTCTTTGAGTAAGCTGTCAATCTACTTTGCTTAAAGGGTTATAAAAACATTTATCCAGTGTGTGAATTCACACTTCCAGGTATTTTCAAAATCTGTTTTTCTCATCACTATCTGGAAAAAAAAAAAAGAGGGAGGGAAGGGACAGCCTTGGGGACATTGCAGACACTCTGTGGTGTGCTTATTTGAAGTGTAAATGGACCTTGGCATGTCCTGGCCATTCTCATAAATCTCATTTGCTTTTTTGACAACGTAAGGTAGGCAAGAATGCCAGAAATGTTTTCTGTCAATTTGCATTGCCCAGATAGCCTGAATTCATACTGGAACATTGTGGAAAGGTGTAGCTGGATTTTGCAAAGAGCTCAGGCTAAGACTGTAGCTGGAACTAAGCAATACACCTGAAAAAAGAAAATGTGACTAGTTGGGACACAGGTATAGTAACAATACATACATTTAAGTCTCCAGTTTAATGCCATGAGCATTGGGAAGTCTAAGAACCCAGAATTAAGATTTTACTGTAGTGCCTGCCGAAAATATCTTGTACTTCATTCCAGCATTTGTATTTCTAGACATACATTCCTCTAGTAGAGCACTCTTGACTGAGGTCTTTTCCTGGCTGGTAGATAATGCATTAGGAGGTGTCAGTTATCCTCTTCTGTGTCCCTTAATTCTATCTGAAATCTTGCATTTTTCTCTGCAGTGATAGAATTTAATCTGGAGTCTATGGAAAGGACTGCACCATGCAGAAGAGAAGCCCACACTAGAGCAGTTTGAGGAAACTGCAGTCATGGGCAGACCCACGGAGAAGTTCGTGGAAGACTTTCTCCTCTGGCAGGGACACGAGATGGAAGCAGAGAAAGAGTGGGAGGAGTGGCAGAGAAAGAGTGGGAGGAGTGACAGAGAAAGCATGGGATGAACTGACTGCAACCTCCATTTCCCATCCCCCTGCAATGCTGGGGGAGGAGGAGGTAAAGACACCAGAAACAAAACTGAGCCCAGGAAGAAGGGAGGGGTTAGGGAAGGTGCTGACTTTAAGATCTGGTTGTATCTCTCACTACTCTACTCTGATGTTACTGGTAATAAATTAAATTGTTTGTTTTTCTCTCCAAGTTGAGTCTGTTTTTTTGTCTGTGACCATAAGTAGTGAGTGAACCCTCCATGGTCTTTGTCTTTGGCCATGAACTCTTTGTTATATTTTTCTTCTCTCCATCCCGCCATGGGTGGAAAGAAGTGAGTGAGTGACCTCATGGTGCTCAGTCGCCCCACTGGGCTTAAACTGTAAAAGGCATGTATGTTCAGAAAAGGCAGACAGGTGAAAAGCCCAATCCCGTACATACACAAAAGTCTAGGGGAATGGTGGAATTTATTGTTTATACTCTAATATTTTTTCCTGACCAATTTAGTCCTTTGCTTTTAGCCCTGGCTGTCGTGGTCCTGTTCCCAGCTCATGTCCCACCCCAACCTTCATGGTATGTGTTGTACAGCCTCTGTAGGTGAATTCAAGGACCAGAAGCCATGAACCCAAATCCAGCCATGGCAATACTCAAAGCCTTGAGTCATTTTGTGGCCCAAAATCTTCCTGAGGATAATTTGAGCACTGCTTGCCTGGTATTTTAATGAAAGATGATTTCTAGAATACAAATGTTAAAGGCCTCGGTTTACAATACAGCTGTTTTAAAATACGCTGTTGTGTATTTGTACTATTTAGAGTACATAATACTTAAATTATCAAATATTACATCTACATTATTTTCTAGAAATACTGTCTTTTTAGGAAAATCTTAATAATTAGAAAATATATTAATATTGTGGAGGGACAGAGTTGAATTAAATATATATGTGTGCAAAGTCTTCCCCACTAAGGTAAGAAGAGTCTGTTTTAGAAAACTGCATGAGAAAATCATGCCAATGTTTGAAACTTTAGAGTTTTATTAAACAGAAAAAAAAGTTTACGATTTCATCACTTCTAAGAATAATATGGAGAGGTCTTCTGAATCAGGGAAAATAATGAAAATACAAGCCTGAGGATGGACCAGTGCCTTCCTTTTGTTTACCAACAACCTCTGATCTCTAGTATAGGAGGCTACAGATGTTTCTTCTTAGTGAGAAATTATTTAAGACCTGTACCTTGTTAAGAATAACACTGAAACAATGTTAATAACAGTTCAATGACCACTGGGCAGTAGATTTTCTTGTGGTTGGATGATGGAATGTAAAAGCCCCCAGGAACTGAAAGCAGGCATTTTTACAGTTTAAAGCAAAAAGGAGACACTAGATCATGTATTTTACCTTGACATGACAGACGGAGAACCTTAACCCAGGAGGGCATGCTCTGGACTGAATCAGGGTCATAAAAACATAACCAAATCCATACCCTTGTGATAAATGATTTAGGCTCAAACAGGATTTCAATTAAAGTTTACAGTTTATTAAGTGAGTAAAGGCAAGCAAACAGCACTGAGTGCGTGGAGACAGAATGTCCTAATCCTGTTCTGATCCCTCAATCCGCACAACGTGCAGGTCTCTTTTGGGGTTTATATTTTTTTAACTAATACGTATTCATGGAATTTCGCAATACACTTATACATATGCACAACCTATCCCTGCTTCATATTAGAATTAGCTCTCCTCCCATCCGCGCTTGAGCAGTGTCCCTTGCTGGTGGTTGTGGGGGGCGTCTCAGATGATGTTCTCTTGGTAACCTTTGTTAATTTTTTCTTCTTGCGTAGACTTAGTTATTTCTTGGCTCTTGCTCAAACCACAGGACCGGTATTATCTTGCTTTTGAGAGAGTGTTTTTTCTTTCTGGTGTCTTATGTGTTTTACACAACTATATAGCCAAGATAGTCACAGAGGTTGCATCTTCCCTATGACCTCCATATTATTTTAACACGAATCAGAGTGACACATCTCACACCCTGTTTTTTGAGTCAAACTTATCACCTAGAGACATCAATAGTTACAGAATGCACCTTTTCCCTTGGTAGTTTCCTTCATTTACTTATAACTACCAATGTTTTAAGAGTGCTCGTAATTTCTCATTTGAATTGTCTGGTTTCAGTTTTTAGCCACTGTGTTAGACACTCTTCACTATATTTCTCCATAAGAAGGTTTTATACAATGCATTCAAATCCCCTTTCAGTCTGCTTTTTAATAAAGTAAACAGATGGACTTGTTACAGTCTCTCACAGTGAGGCATTTCCTTCCACCTTTAAATATCTTTATGGATCGTTTTCTGGATGATTTGTCAATGTCGTTTTTGAAAAATAGCAATAAGAAAATGTCATGCCATGTTTCAGCCTCGGCTGACTATGCAGTCTTATAAGTATGCCTTTTCTGCCATTGTGGATGAATGTTATGCAAACCACTGAGAATGCATGTCAAATTGCTCATCCAGCACTACCCATCTGAAACTCGCTTTCCAGTATATAGTCCTTCATTCTGTAAGTATGGTCTGTCTCTTTCTATATTTTTCACTTTGCATTTAGTGATGTATAACTGCATTCTGTGAATTTACCAAGCAATACAGGAATGCTTTATGTGATTGTCTTGACCCACTAATTATCCATTTTCTTTCTGAGTGACTAGCAAAATACATTAGAATCAGTACCATGTTTAATTCTTGATCAATGAGAGAAGTACTGAATAACATAGAGTACTGATCATAATTAAAGTGCATTCCCATGCTGAGATCGACCTATGACCAATTCACAATCTGTTCAATGTGCATCTTACTGATATCATACAAAGCTCTTAAAAAATAAAAATGTTATACACTGCAAAGTTAAAACCCAATGCTCTTGAAAGCTCTTGTTATGTAATGTGAAAAAATAAACAAACAACAGAAAACAACTGAATGAAAAAGCCTTCTAAGTTAGCCATGTCATGCAGTGTGAATTCTAAGTTCACTGTGAATTTGGCAACATTGAATAAATGTAGCTTAAAATGTGTATATAAAGAACTCAAGAACTAATTCCATAGATTTCTAAATTTCTCTATAGTTGTAAAAAGAAAACTTCTTAGTATAACTAAGGTAGTTATTCATCTTGGTCTAAAAAATACCCCAAAACAATTTTTTAAATAGGTCAGAGTACATGTATCATGTAATGAGTTTGTTCCTGTTTTCTGTCTATTTTTACTGGTTTGTAAGAAGACAGTGTAGGTTTCAAAACATTACGACCCCAGGTTCCAGTATAAATTGGGGAA
>NW_010177033.1:0-18460 GCF_000695765.1 Mesitornis unicolor | reverse complement strand
CCCCTCATCTAGATCATTGATAAAGATGTTTCTTTTTAAAGATGTATTCTCTTCAGGTTTTGGGGTCCCAGGTGGTAGTAAACCATGATCACTAGTGGCAGCTGCAATTCCTACTGGTTTGAACAGAGTAAATTTCAGGAGATACTTGCCAAGAGTTCTGCCCACAACAGTGACAGTATCCCAATACTCCCAGTATCTTCATCTAGGTTTAGGCAACCGTATTTTCTAAGCAAGAAACACTTTTCAAATAACACACAAAACTCATAACTCACAAAATATATAAAATAACTCACAAAAATGCCATACAAGAGCATGTGTATTTTAACAAAAGCAAAGAGGAGGAAGTTAATTTTTGAGAGAAATATGACAGTCCCAAGAGCTGATTTTTCCTCGTTCCCCACAAATCATTTGCTTTCTGTCCACGTGCACAAAGGGAACAGCACCAAGAAGTCTCGGGCTTCATCTTTGAAGGCATCCTAGTGGAAGGCTTGGAGACGACACAGCAAGCTTATCTCATTACCCCCACCACTGATGTCTGTGTAGTGTTTTTGATATACAAAGTCTGTATCACAGAAAGCCCTGAAGACTGTTGCAATATAATTAATGTGATGGGAAATCTTGTACTGGAGCACAGCCAGGATTTTCATCACACTCAAGCCTCACTCAGTAACCACTGGACTTTCCATTCCTCCCTCAGCCGCCCACCTTATTTGTCTTTGCTTCCCAATTCCTCTGAAGCACCTTTTAAACCCTACTGACATGATTGTTAGCTATAGTAGCAAGCAGGATCTATGAAGGACTCTGTCTGGAGCAAATTCCCTGCCTACTGGCTCGTCTCTAGCCTAAATCAAGGCTCTCTTATCCTTGCATATGACACTAGCTCATATAGCCTTGAAACCTTTCACTTCCCTATTCCCTTCAGATAATTTTATTCTGAAAGTGGTTCCTCCTTCCTCACCCCTGTCCTTTTCCTCCCAAGTTTGCCTGTGTAAGTAAAATTCTTTCAGCTTTTCAGAACAGGGAGAAATCTCCTAAGACCCCATGTTATTCTGGTTACTCTATACTTTGCCCTGTACTCTGGATTTCACTCTGATAATAAGGTACATACACAGTATATTACAGCTGTAGAAAGAAGGGGGATTTATACATATGGTGTCCTCTAAGTGTAATACACAGGCCTGGATGCTCTCCCAACATCTGCTCTTAGTCTGGACAAAGGGAATGAAAGATGTTACAAGGTTTGTAGCTTGTGTAAGAAAGATCTCATGAAGAATTGCAATAGCATACTCCTAACCCAAGAGAAATGGGTATGGACAGGCTCTTGGAACGAGGTGTAGCCTTGACAGGGATGCTTTATCTTGCAACACTAGCTTTTCCACTGCACTCTTTACTAGTAAATAGCAAATAGCATTTGTATTGCCTCTTACAACACTGCTGAGTTGGACAGATGAAAATATCTGTAGCCCGTAACAGACAGGACTAGTAAAGCGGCCTGCCACATCCATACAATAAATGGACAGCAGAGTGAAGAAGAGAAGCTGGTGTCCTCGTGTCTGGGGTTACACAGTTGTTTATCTGAGTGGTGTCTTATTCTTTTGGGAAAATGTGAACCACTACTTTTGCTCTATTTCTGCTTTCTGGTCACCAATGGGTTACACCAAACTGTCAACCCAAGCAGGATGCTTTTTTACTTCATCCAAAATCTGCACCCACCCTTGCTGGTAGTTTTAGTTTAACCTGGCTCTAAAGTAACCCAACCCTTTTAACTAATTATACTTCCCTGTTCCCAGAGATAACAGATTTCTATTCCTTATGAGAACATAAACACAACTGTGGATTTTCTCACTGTTCACGTAAGGCTCATTACTTAGATAAATTCAAAGGACTGTTAGGCATTATATCCCTGTATTGGGCATGATCATATTTTACGCTAGCATGAAGCACATGGTACATTCCTGAAGTCTGTAAGGCAACTTGCTTTTCACAGGACAAGATGAGAATACAAGGTCCACTACAAGGTCACAAGTTCCACAACATCCAGACTCAAAAAAAGCCTTAGATGCCCTGCTCTCTTGTAAATCCTGAATATCAGCCCTGATGCATCTCAGGTGGGGTGCCCAAAATCCAGGGTTACTCTAAATCTGTAAGTGAAAGTTTGGAAAACTGTCTAATTCTGTTGTAGCTTTATCTGTCAAACTAGCTAAGATCTAGTGCAAAGACTTCATCTGAGGTCTTACAGGAGTGGCAAACAATAAATAATAAGAGAGGAGCTGTCTGTCCCAACAAATTGAGAGCAAAAATGAGATGTAATTTGGATGAATACAGAATAAAACTCAGCCCTGTGCTGCAACCCATTTGACTTTAAGAGAGTTGTGCAGCACATGCACGATGCAGCTGGGTTCTGGGCCGTGAAGCACAGCCCTGAGAAGAGTTTTGCGGTGAATATTAGCAGCAGAATCTCACTGGTTGTTACAAGCTGTGATCTCCTCATAGACTACTATTTTATTAAGGAAAAGCGCATCTCTTGGAAATCTCTCTCCCTGTTCCCCTACTGTGACTTTTCTTCTTGAGTTCTCAGGACTACTTAATAAGGCAGAGCTTTCAAAGGAGCAGAAGCTTGACCAGATGGTCTAGTGGAACAGAGCTTGTAAAAAACACAAATTCCCCACAAACAGAAAACTTGGGATGCATATATGTGCCCTCGAAACAACTCTGAATGTGGATTTTGAGGTGCACCATTTAAGGAAAGGCTGATGGCCTGGATTGCTTTCTAACCGGTGTCTACCCAGCCACACATATGACAGACGGCTATCCTTTTCATTGCCTGTTGTCTTTTCAAACCACACAACAGTGTCATTGTTCAGATGGCAACTTCACAGCAAAAGGCGATCGTCACATCCCTCAGCTGGACTTGGCTGCAGTTCAGATTTCAAAGCCCAGAGCAAGGTTTTTTCACTGCAGCTTTTCTTCTGGGAGCATGCTGACAAGCCGAATGGCTTACCCTCGAATGTGCCAGGCCATAATAAAATCACCAGTCACCCAGGATCTTCTCCAGACCAGACAAAGGTACTGCAAGGGCAGGAGAACAGATGCCCTGCAAATACCAGAAATCATGTGGTGTTTACTAGGACTCTCAGCCTTGTTCCTGCCACTCAGCTGGACCAGCTCCAGGCACTCAGAGTTCACACTGGACTGACTCCAGATTAAATGACAATGTAATAATTTATGTGCATCTCCATGCTTTGATTTTAAAACCTACAATTAAAAGGATACAGGGACACAGTAATTTCCTTGCTGAATCAGACCTGCAGGCCCATTAACGCAGGATCCTATTCATTACGCTGGCGAGTGAGAAGTTGACAACATAGCTCTCTCTGCTCTGGTACTTAGGAAACTGTTGTGTTAAGAACAATGACAAAGGAAACCTGCATAGTCAGGAGTAAAGAAAAAGAAAACCTTGCTGAGAGAAACAGAGAGCTCCATCTGCAATACTACTTCTAGAATATTTGTAAACCAGGCCTGGCTCAGCCCGTGTGTGCAACAGCACTGTTGGGATGAGGAAAGGAATGGAAGTTCATTTTGGTACATAATTTCACACTTGCATTAATTACTTCTTTTTTTCTTTGGAAAAGAACCCCAAGAATCTCAATATTCCCTTTACAGTTTCATTTTGGGCCCACTGAAATATGTTGGAAATGTCTTGCACAAAACTAAACATTACTGGAAAAAGAAGCAAAAGGTTATTTGGAAAGAAAAAGAAGACCTAAATATAACCCATGGCTTCAACTTGGTCAGGCTTGTCTCTCCATTATTCCCCTGAAGTAAAAAAAAAGACCCAAATCATTGCGATTTCCTCAACCATTTCAGTTTTTCCAAAATGGGAACCAGACTATCAAAGTATTTCTGACCAATTTTATGTACAATAGTTCCTAGAGAGTATCTATGTGAGCTGTGATAATTAGGACAAGATTTTTAAAAAACTATGTTGCTGTGAGGGAATGCAATGCTTGGACATGGGAGTATAAGGCCATGTGATTCCTACCACCTGTTTTCACCTTCAGCTTTTAAGATGTTGGCTAAGGACAACAACTATTTTATTGTCAGCCAAGAGACTGAGCTTATTACAGAGCAAACATGTACAAGACAGCATCTGCCATGAAACTTAATTCTTGTTGTGTCTTGTTTAGCTGTTTTCTCTTAAAAAGTCATTAGACTGAAACTAAATGTATCCTTAGTTCATCAGCACAAAGACAACAAAACATAATGGATATTTATCTTGTTTAGATGGCATTTAAACTTTTATAAATGTGAGCAGAAATTATTCTTACCAGCTCAGGAGAATCCTTTTTTGAGAAGATTTTCCATGCTAGCAGCTAACATGAAAAATACTGTGCAGAGGTACTTTCTCCAGACATCATGATAACCCAGCTGACAATGCCAACCAGTCTGAAGAATCTGAGAAGGGAAAGGACAAATGCAGAAGTGTTCATGCTGGACCATGAGCTCTGGGACAGGCTGGAAAGCGGTGCTGAGCAGCTCCTTTAGCAGGAGCTTCTCCACCAGTGGCAAGCTACTCCTGGCCTACAGCAGTAGTGAATTGCTCCTCCTGTCTCTGCACTGGCTCAGCTTCTTGGCCAGAAAGCAGAGGTGTGAGGCTATCTTCTGTCTCTCTTCACCCTTTTCCCACCCAGAAGCTCTTTATGAGCATTCCCACCTGCTCCTCCACACTCGGATACAAGGTTGAGATAATGCGTGTAGGAGTATACTTGTTATTCCAACTTCCCAGAATAGGTGCTTTGCTTGACTCAGGCTGGTCAGTTCTGGACTAAGGGAGATATTAACACATACAATTCAAACTTCCTCCAATACATTCATTTTTAAACTCTCCCAGTCCTTTCAATCCACTTCAAACATTCAGTTTTGGTCCTGTTTATCAACTCAGCCAGTCCGTTCCTACGAATTGCCTGGGCATAGGTAGTCCAATTGAATGCCACGTTCCTCTGCCGGCTGGCAATGGCTCTCATACACGACTGAAGGTTCGAAAGGTCCTTATCTCCACACGTCAAAGAGCCTCCTCCCATTTGACAACTTGGTGTCTCTCCCTGAATGATGTGAAAATCTTATTCTTAACAGTTTTAAGCCTTTTGATCTTCATAAAAGCCAGGTCACAGAACACCTTACACTGTATGCCTTGAGGAACTCCATAACCTCTGAGCCATTGCCACATTAAGTCTCTGTACCTCTAATCTCACGGTATTGATGAGTGGATTTTCTGTGAAGGGACACAAACTACTTTAAAATCTTGTATTAAAATCATGCATCATTACCTGTGCCTGCAACTTAAGCTAATAAAAGAGGAATAAAATCCATAATCTACTCATTTTTCTCCCACCAGTACAACTTTTAAGTCATTTGCATTTACATCCTCTCTAGTAATGAAAGCAGGGGAGGGAACTTCCAGCCACTTTCATTCTCTGGGCAGTGCTGCACAAGACAGTATCACAAATATTATACTGCAAACATTGTGGGGGAGTATTTTAATCTAAGTAAAGACAGTGCCTAATCCAGTGTCTTTAAATGAAATGCATGAATCCATTTCTTTTAGTAACATTTTCTAAGGCTGTTAAAAATGCAGGACATAAGCTCATTGATGACTTAAGAAACCTGTATTAAGAAAATTCTTATATTTAAGAAACTCAGAAGATCAAAAGGAGCATGAGAAGGATTTATTTCTACACATTATTACAGAATCTTCTTTTATCTCTCTATGTGTCAGTATTTCTGAAAGAGCTTTTCATCACCTTGCTACTTTAGAGCCTGATCGGCATCCATAGCACTGAGCACCCTTGAGGTGCCGAGGGCCCTCACAACTTCACTGGTGACATCTGGAGCCAGCAGAGCTCATCAGCCTTGAATCCATTCCATCCTTGCCAGGTCTGGCTGCAATGTCATGCATACTGTCAGCAGCTATCACCAAACAGATCTTTCTGTATTTTCTAAAGTAAGTGAAGACACAAAGAAAAAGTAACATATCCTAAACTTGAGACATTCCTGAGTTGAAGAATTCACATGGCACACTGAAGGAATGTGCCACAGAAACAAAATCAGGCTTACAAGATCTCAAATGGGTCTGTCACCAAGGTAATATAGCCACTAACTCTAGAAGAACGAAAAAGTAAGCTTATTTTCTTTCCTAGCTTTGTTATCAGTGTATTCCAGCACAGACAGAATTAAGACAAAAACTGTTGATGTAGCCCTATTTTGAGATGTGGAAAAGCAAGCAAATATCCCTCCTTTTCTGGACCTGCCACCCATGCAAGATGTGCAGATACTTGAGCCTTGCTCTTGGCTTATCGAAGAGGAAGATGTAGCTATGCTTCCCTTCCTGCCCAGAAAGAAGCGTGAAACATGAAAACTCATGGCATTTTTACTATTTAAGTCAAGAACAACACAGATCTTTCTTTTACAAACCCTGTCATGGAGCAAGTTCCCTCCTTCCCACTCTGTCAATACTTGTACAGAGACAGAAGGGTTGATCTAGTTTATGGTAATGCTTCACATTTCATGGAGTATTCCCCATCCCTCATCCACCAAAGTGACAACAAGCAAGTACATCCCAAGTCATGGGGGAAAAGATGATTAATATAAAGGGAATCTATTGAAATTATTTTGCATTACAGAGTAAGGGAGAAATGTTTCCAGTATCATTAAATTTCTCATTTGTCCAGTGCATTTGTCCGATCGTAAGAATCACATCAGGGAAAACAATAACAAAAAAAAATCAACACAAAGTCGAATAGGATGAGAGGAAGGAAAGACTCATAAAACTAACACTACCTGAGAATTAAGAGTACCCAAAATGTCAAGTTTGACATTTTCCTTTTCTTTCCTTTGAAGGGTAGGTTAAGGCAAGTAATGAAGTTTTATACACAGTGCAAAGACAAGACAGGGAAGGGAAATTAAAAAAAATACCAAAGGAAAGAAAAAAAATCACAGGACCTATGGGATGATGATAGAAAAAAAACATAAAAAGGGTATTCCACCCCCCAGTTGTCAGAGACATGAAGGCACCTGGTACAACCTTCATCAATAAAGGCTCAGATCCGTATCATTAGGAGACAGCTCCCCAGGTTTGAGGCCTAATTTATGATTTTCAGATTGCCAGCTGTGACATAATTCACCGGGCAGCAAGACCGAGGTCAATATACGTTTAAGTAAAAAGGTTTTTCGTAAGCCTGTGGGGTCAATCAGGAAAAGCTGTCATTATTGGATAGGAGGGAAGACGGAGAGAACGGATGGGCTTGGCAGGGGGAGGAGAAGTGACCAAGCAGTCAATTCCCGTTAAGTAACTAAGACCATTTTATTGCTAAACAGCAGTCTAGCAACAAAGCACATCCTGGACCATCTGAGCCAAAGGACCTACTCTTTTGGAAAGAAATATTGCACTAAGTCTCCTGTCTCTTCTTCCCATTATCCTCTAAGCAACCTCCTCCCAAATTCAGCTAGGACCCAGATTAAAATCCTCCTTTCAGAGAGGGAAGATACACAATTGAAAAACCTGTTAAAACACCTGAACAGAGTTCAGCTCAAGTAATCTAAGAGCCCTGTGTACAAGAAAAGCATGATACAGGCTCTGCTTCAGCACCCTGTCCAACTTGAAAGGTAAGGTCTTCCAGAAACCAAAGTTGCCAGTTTTATTTGTACCTGCTTTGGAGCTGCTATGATGTTATTTACTGTAAGACAAAAAGCTTCTACTTGGTAACCATCTATGTATTTGTATTTAAGCTGTAAGATTCCTTGTGGACTGTTCTAGGGAAAAAAATTATGGCATCTAAACCACCTAGCCTGTGTCCAGTCTTTGAAGAACAACACTCTCTGGTCTAGACAGGGTTAGTGAAATGTCTCCCAGGTCAAGTCTGGAACCTGCAGTGCACATCTCTGACCCAACTAGGCCTATATGTAAGAGAAGACAACTGGTCTCTGTCATCACTCCCTACTTCCTTGAAAAAATGTGGCTTTGGGAGCTCATGTGCAAGTTGCCAAGATGAGATCTTGGTTATTAAAGCCAGGCTTAGGAGACTGGAGTCCCATCTCTTCTGTCTGCAACACCCCAAAGCAGCTCAATCCTTTGCTTAACTTGAAAAACTTCAGGAGAAATACGGCAGAGAACACAGAGGAAAAAGTGCCCTGTTTGAGCAAGGAGGGTGGGGAATGCCAACATAGTTGAGTAGGTAGTTTTAATAGCTTTTACTACTTGTATGGAAATACAGAATGGTGAGAAGAGTTGAGCAACAAAGACAATCCAAGCCCAAAGCATTCACGGCACGACTACAGATAGAGAAAATAAGGACATAAATCCATCTTTTTGTAAACTGCCTACAGATAGGGCTGGTAGCTGGAATACAGGCTCTTGGTAAGATCTAGCTGGCTGGCTGCACAAAAAACCCTGGGAAGCTGCTGTGCAGCCAAGCAGGCTTGGAAAGCAGCATTACTCACCAAGATTGTACCAGGGCTGTTCCAGAGAGCACAGACGTGGCCATCCAGTCCAGCTTGGTTTGGCACAAGAAGCTGACTGCATAAACAGTGGTCAGCATGAGATCCAAAACCAAGACCACTGCTGCCACAAGTGAAGATGGCAGACACAAAACAGACAGGCCTCCATCGGCGACTAACGGAGTCAGGCGTAACAAATTTAAGTTTGCTTTCTAGGTCCAGGCCATGACTGCTGATGGGGCTGGTAAGTCCTAAGAAGGCACTGAAGAAGATGCCCAGGTTTCCCCTGGGAGCAGAAATGTGTATTATGACTTTTCAATCCTAGTGCAAGACCTCACTCTGACTTGCCACATAAACTGTGGCTTATACTGTTTTAAATTTACTTTCCCACCCACAAACTTCCCTATGTTGGCATTAATTTATTTTCCTTCTTCGGCTGCTTGAATCCATCTCTTTACAGCACAGAACTGACCTTTTTGCGTGTATGACTTTGAGATGTCAAAAGCCTCCTCCAAAAGCTGCCCACATTCTTGGGGCTTCTGCAGCTCTTTACTGGGGCACTTCTGTTTCTGTCCCAGGTAGCTGGGTCGTTTCTGTAACAAATTAGCGTAGAAGCAACACTTTTATAAAACCATTAGGTGAAGTAAAGAAAAATACCACAGCATATCCTTTTATGACATAAGCTTTCTTGAGAAACACGTATGGGCTGTCAGTTCAGGCCTCTGCTGTGAATAACTGAAATGGAAAGTAGCACCTGGGCCGTAGAAGCATTTGCTTTCAGTGTGGGACTTGGGATCCCAGCTTTTGCATGACTGTGATTGAAGATCAGATAAATCAACCATATCTGGGCTGAGCACTGCCATTACATAGCATTTAGGCCAGACTTCAAGAAGCAAGCTGCAAGGTGCGAGCAAGATTCAAGTATTTTCCTCATTATTATTGCAGAGGCCGTAAGTGGCAAAAGCAGCTCATGTTTTCTCCTGGTTTCTAACTTGCGGGAAAGCTCGTTATCAGCAGGGCATCCTTGAAACAGCAACCAAGAGCATTAACTTTTAATATTTAATGTATTCCTCAGGCTCTGGGAGAGCAATGTGAGAAATATCCCGTAAAAATCTATTAGCGTTAATAAAATACCACCCAACAGGTTGTCCATTATCAGCAATTAAAGTTTTCAAAGCAGGTCAGATAACTCCCTGGAATGATTTGTGTGGCCTTTACATCCGTTCTTCTGCTTCTTCCATTTTTTTTCTTTATTAAACTTTCTCAACTCTTTTGTTTTTTTTTCCTCCCTCCCTCCCACAGCACAGCCTGAGCCCTAACCAGTGAATTATAGCACTAATGAGGTGTTTATACTCTCTGCCCATCAATCACAGATGTGTGTGAGTGAAAGCGCCAGCCGATAGTCGGGAAGTGCTGCAGCCTTTGCTGCAGCCAAAGGAATATTAGACTGAGCTAAGATAAATCCCCTGCTCTTTTCCTTTGTTGCTCTTAGCCTCAGGGCAGGAGCAAATATACTCCATCTGATTTTCTACCCCCTTCAAAAATGGAGACGTCCTTGTAGCTCACGTACATAACCTCTGTCCTTCTCGTTTGTCTCACTTCACCCCTTAGCCACAGCAATGCGTCCCTGGAAAGTGATAGCCCTGACAACCAAAGGAGCAGCTAACATAGGGTGCCATCAGAGAAGGCAATAGCTGCCCTCCAGTCCTCCTATTTTAATGTTTTTCCCACCTTTCCATGTCAGTGTCTGGCTATGAGTCTCCAGAAAACAGATCTGCTTGCATGCTGGTGGTGGCACCCTAAAGGATCAACACCAAGACCATAAATTAGTTAATTTAAGACTTGTTTCTTTTAGTACAATAAAAAATAAATAAATTTACAAAAACTAGACTTAGATTTTTAATAGCAAGGCTTTGGCTTCCTCACTGGTAATGAATTTATCTTGAGGAAAATTAAAATTAAATCTAAACTAATAAACAGTCATCTTTATGAAGAACTCAAATATCTGTACACCTACACAAACAGAGGAATTAAATGAGGTCTCTGTGGTCTCAATTTAGCATAAACTGGCTGAGACTGGCACAAATTCAGATGTGATGCTCACAAAGAACTTCTCAAGCTGTTCACTGCAGCCTCCAAGTTCCTAGCAAGAAGACAAAGAGCTTGTGGTTGGCATCCTCAGCACTAGAGCAGGAAATCTCCCGTGTGATCTCTAAGAAAGGGAGTTACGAGCAAGGAAAAGGAGTTAAAGGGGCTCAGCCATGGCTGGAGGAATTAAAATCAGTTCTTCCACAGCAGCTGCTTCTGTTGCAGTCTGAGAGCAGGATCCTCGCAAGGTCATGCTCACAACGACGGAGCAGGCAGGAGGCACATGCTGCTGTGCTCATCTTCTTATGGGAGCCCAAAGTTGTGTAGGCAATGCTGGCAGCCTCCTGCCCCAGGAGCCGTGGTTTTAATTTCACCTCAGCACATACATGGGCGGAGCAAGCCGTTTTTCCTCATCCTGTTGAACAATTAGTATGCAGGACTTTTATATTATTGTTAAAGAAAATCATGTTTTCATTTGAATGTGGTTGATCTCCATGGTGCTTTCTGGAGCACTATCCCTCCACCCCTGGCTTTTACAAAAACAGCTACCAGCCATTCCATTTTCCCCTCATTTCCACCACAGTTATCTGTTCTCTTCCTCACAGGATCTTGTTCAATCTCTTTCTTTTTTTCTGGTTTATGCTCCATTCCTGTAAATAAAGCTCTTCTTGTATCCTGCTCCCTCCCCACATCCTCAGGTGCAGACCCTGCCCTCGAAGGTAGCTCTCTCCCATTGCTCTGTAGATGCTCATCACTGACAGCCTTGGGGCTGCCAGTTCACTTCATCTGGGACAGAGCATTTCTTGTCTTTCCTCGGGTTCATGCCTAGGCCAGTGATTTTTAACTCTTATCAATCTGTAACCCCCTTCCATTTTTCTAGGGAAGCTGCAGGTCCTTGTGCAGGCAATTCACAGCTGCTGACCAAAATAATGTTCTCCATAGCAAATTTTCATGAACCCCCTCCTGGTTATCCATGGGTCCCCTCAGCCTGCTGGTAGAAAACACTGATGAAATTTATTTCCAGTGGAAATAAAAGCCTTTTGCCAACTACTGAGTTAGATCCCCATGAGAAGCTGCCACAGATTCTGGAGGGACATCTCTACCGCAGACGGGGGTAGCTCACCTTCTGGCAGCATTGCTAAGCACATTGATAAGCAACATCGGCAACATCACCCTGTGGCCATGCTGCTTTTGGCACTGGAGAAAACGCATGTGAAGGTACCTTGGGTGCCTCACCCTCCCACTCTGCCTGCTGGATCGACATCTGAATTTCTTGGTAGGGAGGAGGGATGAGAAGGGGAGAGAGGGAGACAAACAGATACTGGGTTTTGTGGTAAGCAGCAGGGAGGGGGGACTTGGCAGCTCTTCATGGCAGAGCAGAAAGTCTTAATACTTGGAGCCAGTTGACTAACCTCACTAGTGACCTTCCATCAGAGGCACCAGCGCTCTTACACAGGGAAAAAAAAACAGAGGAGAGAAAGAAACAGAAGCTAAGAGAAAACGATGCAATCACTGCAACATAGGGATGAAAGAGACACCATGCTCTAGTCACTTGATAACGATACCCATAAACATGGGGGGAGCACTAGGGTGGGGCCAACAGACTCACTTTCCTGATGCACTGAATAGATCTGATTTCTCTTCTTAAGGGGTAAGTTTCTATTTATGTATCAAAACAGATGATTGGATTTTCTCAAGAACTTGGCATGTTGAGAAAATGTGGCTTTCAGTGTTCCAAGGGCTGTATGTAAATGATGGCGTAGGATGGGGTATGTGTATTGTGCAGTCCCAGCCCTGAGTCATTCAGACTGGTGACATGACCAGAGTGTGCGACAGCTCCCTGAGTCACACGCCCAGGATTCCTCCCGACGGAAACCAGAGCGTGGGAGGGGAGAACACAGAAATGGTGCACAGCCATCTCACAGCTGGGAAGAGAGGAGATGGTCCTCGACACATGAGTTGGGAAACGCTGAATATCCCACAGTTTAGCTAAAGCCCCAGGGAGATACTAGGTGAGAAGTTCCCTTAAGAACTTGAGTTTTTACAAATCTTGTCCTCTTCTGACATTCCAGGCAGCAACAGGACAGTGAGAGCAGGGATGTCCTAATTCACTAGGTCCATGAATGAGGCAATCTCTTTGCATGCACTTCACACACTCTTTCTGTTGGTAGAATTAAGCACTCAAATTATAATTTGTCACCAAAATATTTTCAATATCTCCTGTACCCCCTTTGTCCTGTGCAATTATATTTACACAAAGAATTTAGCAAATCATTTCCTTCCATCACAGAAATGCAACCATCTCTAAGGAGGAATAAAGTAACCACTTAACTTCTATAGTGGAAAAACACATGCAAGTGCTGATGATGCCCAAGAACATTCTGAGACAATGTGTGTGAGCATGGGTGAGATACACAGCCCACAAGCTTCTCTGGTGAATCCTACCGCCCCAAACTACCCACCCCACCTCCCTGCCTGGGCACTTCTCTGCTGCAGGGTCAGCAAAGAATGTGCCTCCATGCACACTACAGAGCCTGGGAAAGAGGAGGGAGAGTGTGGGCAGTACAGTGGTTTATGGGTAGGAATTCCATGTTTAGGACAATACTAGGAGTCAGCTGAAAATCATTAAGTTTGGTCACTTGAGTGCTTTTGAAATCCATGCCCCAGACATGAGCCTGAGGCAGCCCTGCTGCAGAATGACTCATGTGGCGAGCACGCAAGGATCATACATGGAGAAGGACCCACACAACAGTTCCAGCTGTGTAAGGTGCAAACCAGGAAAAAAAATCCTAATTAAGGACACTTTTGTATGTGTCACATGTGACACTGGCCCTGTTACATTCCACATCATTTCCCCTTGCGCTATAGCCAGGATGGCAAAGCAAGCACCCTCCAAAGTCAACAGAGGCTTTTTGGCCAACGCCCAAGACTCCATCCATACGCTGGGCTTCCTCCAGCAAAGCTAGGGAGAAATGACCAGATCACAGCCAAAGGTTGTACTGCCACAGAAGTGGATAAGCATGGAGCCAGCCTGGCCAAGCCAGAATGAGAGACATTGATTTTATACTGCCAATACAGCCTCTGCAAGACCTGCTGAATTTCCTCTGCCTGCTGGATGAGACTGCATACAGAAATAAGAGCCAGAATAGGAACAGGGAGAAGAGAAGGAGGGGGAAATCACGCCCCATAATTTTAAGCCTTTAAAAGTAGGGATTCAGTCCAAGCTAATTGTTTAAGTTCACTTTACACTCAATGGAGAAAGAAATTACTTGCCAGAATGGAATTTCTCTCATCTTAAATTAGGTGAGATACATGTTCCTCCTTACCTTTCCCTGTTAACACAAAAGGAAACCTAGACAAATAGTTTAGTCTGGACACTCTGCTTAAGAAGACTAAAACTGGTGAGATGATCCTACCCAAAATGACCTATCCAGGCGGGTGTGACTCCTAAGCAACAGAGTGCAGCTTCACCTCATGCCCTGACACACTGCCTTCTGTGTCTGCCACCTTTCCACATGTTGATCATCATCCAATCCCTTGAGAAATCAAGGCAACTCCTGGCATGAGGATGCCAGGAAGTGGTAAATTCTAACTTGCAGGACTAAAGGCAGGAATTTTGGGAACATGGGGGCAAGACGTGGTTGGCATCACAGTTGCTTCAAACAGCTGACACCAGTTGCATGAGGTGGGGACAATTTCTCTTTAAACTGCTTATCTGTCGTATTTCTAAGATGGATAAATTACTGAGTCCTGGCATTTCTCCCAGGGCAGCTGAGCTTTCTTCCCAGCTTCCTCTCATTAATGGGCACAGGAGCTTTGGCCACGAACCCTTTCTCTCCTTCACCTTCGTTTGCTCCCTGCTTCCCCAGCACACCCGGAGCCGTGTTGAGCAGAGCTCAGCCATTCTGTGATGGAAAATGAAGGCAGCTGCCAACACGCAGGGCTGCCGTCAAGTCCTGAGCGCAAAGGAGGTGCAATTCACCTCCTCCGTGCCAGGTTACACCAACTCTGCTATCCATGACAGCCCTGGCCTCGCTCAACAGCTTCAAGCAAACTGCACAGACTTGCACTGATACAATTAGTCCGCCTCAGTCCTGGAAAAGGAGAACCCATGAAAATCTATGCCGAATCCTGCCTCTTCCAAATGCTCACAGTTTCTTTCTTTTCCTTCTTCTTTCCTTTTTACTTCTGTAATTATTTCTCCCCTTTCTTTCTTCCTCTCTTCTCCCATTAATAGGGGAAAAACACAAGAAAGAAAACACAGGGAGCCAAAAGCTCATTAACATACTTGACCTTTCTGAGGAAAATTAATTCCAAATTCGCACATACCCGCTGTGTTGCTTGGTTTTGTCAAAACGGTGGCATCATTAGAGAGGAGAAGAGATGGCTCAAGGGGACGGGGTGTCTGCCACCTCAATGGAACTTGCACCGAGTTACTGAGTGCTGGCACAAATAAAGCAATGACATGGGCCATTCTGTCAGCTTTTCACATGAAATTAATCTTCGTTTCGTTGGCTGTGTAAATTTTTATCACCATGGAGTGGGGGGTGATGAATATACCAAAGCATCCTGACAGCTATGGCCTGAAAACTCGAGATTGTCTCAGCATCTTAACCACAGTGGTGCTGGAACAATTCTCTCCTTCTAATGTTCTCCCCGTGTGTGTGCACGCGTGCGTGTGTGTGTGTTTCTGTTCGTACGTGTGAGCGATTCGCTGACACTCTTTTGACTCGAATGTGCTGTGGCCTGGGAAATGCTTGGGGTTTGGATTTCCTGGCTTGAGGGCAATGGCAAACAAATTACTGCTTCTCTTTCACTCTCTGAGTCCCAGTCCAAAAGCCAGTTTGGATCCCAGCATGCTTTGCTGGGGCTGGCAGGATTCCCAAACTGATGACCAAAAAGAGCAGCTCTGCCTTCTCCTCTGGCTCTGCAGCTTGTTGTTGCTGTTGTTTTTAAGGTCTATGTCATGTTGCGGTCCAGGTAGGGATATGATATTGTTTGCTGCTAGCAAGGATGTGAGAACAACACACACCTCCGCAGTGCCGCATCCCTCCTCTCCAGACAGCTCAGAAACAGACACACGAGCGTTCACTAACAGAGGCACGGACACAAACGCGCGTTCAGCCTCATCGCCCCCACCTCTCCACCCACGCCAGCATATAATATAAACATAAAACCAACCTCGCTGCACACCGAGACCCACATGCACAAACACAGCAATGTGTGAACCTGCAGACAGCCCAGGATCACTGTCTGCACAGCGCTCTATTCTTATCTGAGACGGATGAGACTCAAACCTTTCGTTCCCTACATAGCAGCAATATAAATTTCATAAAGGAGCTTATCTCTAAAGCAGTCTGATTGATGTCGGCCAGGAACGAAATCACGGAGGGTTGGCAGAGAGGCATGACCAGGCCTCTGGCCACTGTGACACATGCTGCACTTGGCAGCGCTGGCGAGTCAAGGGCATCAACTGCTCTTTTTGGAGCAATCGAGAGGGTGGCCAAACACAGCCATTGCTCTGCACCCGAGCTGTCAGTCAGAGGTGATACACTCCATCGG
The DNA here is from genome assembly GCF_000695765.1 of Mesitornis unicolor. Classification (NCBI taxonomy): domain Eukaryota; kingdom Metazoa; phylum Chordata; class Aves; order Mesitornithiformes; family Mesitornithidae; genus Mesitornis; species Mesitornis unicolor. The sequence goes on along the minus strand of NW_010177033.1, from coordinate 2,317 downwards.
AATTGCACTGCCTACATTTTGGGCTTCACCAGGAAAATCAGGACTTGACCCCTGGTTATAAATTGTGTGTCACTCCCCAAATTGGCCAGTGCTCCTTCTGTCATAAAGGCACACACATGAAATTTTGGACAAACTGCAATGACAGTGGCGTACCCTGCAACACATACCCTGTCCGTGAACACCTCCACAGGACTGGCTGAGTGGAAGAATGGGTGCACCAAATAAGAAGTCTGCAAATGTACATGATGTGCCCGTTCACATCCCCACTGAGGGTGCACACATCAGCAGGTACAGAGATGGACATTCGCATTTGTGTATATTGGAAGATAGCTCACAAATAATTGTTACTGAAGTCTTAAAAGTAAACATATGAGGAAACATAGAGGTCAGCTGCTATTTTTATTTAAGATATTATCCATCTTAAGCCATCAAAATCTGCTCTTGAGCAGATCCATAATTAGTACCAGGGCCCAGCCTCTGTGACACTGAGCACAGGTAGGTAAAAACTAAGATATACATAAATACATATCCACACACATTTATGTCTGAAAGCTTTCACAGGTCACTGTTCCATGAACCTCTGGTTAACCACCAGTGTCACACATCCTTCTACACACCTGTGGTCCTTGTGCTGTTCAGAGTAAAAAAAATTAAAGACATTTCAGGTTTCTGTGCTTACTTTGTACGTGGCAACCGCCTTCCTGTGCCTCTTGGTTTTTTTGGGACAGACAGGAGTCTTAAAACTTTAGCTCCTTCAGCAGCAGTGGAGAGTTCCTGGAGAAGTCATCTCCCCAGCAGGCTGACTTATGGGCAAAGAAAAAAAATCACAAATAGCTGGCTAATAAGAGTAGCCAAGTCTTCAGCTTCTATCATGATCCTCATCTAAAAAATAAGAACTAGATGAGAAAGACTCCCTCTGAGAAACCAACCACACCAAAACCTACACTCGGCTCCAGATTTTCTCCTGGTTTGAAACTGAACCAACTGTGACAGCCACAAAGTCCCATGACATAATGCCCACCATGGAGGTGGTAATGTGGTAAATGGTCTCTGATTTTACCACAGCCAGTCTTATGTGAAATCATTGTCAGAAACAGAATAGAATCTGATGCTGGGTGAATTTTTTAGCCTAATATTTTAGTCACCAGAATACTGTATTACCCAGATTTGGGTTAGCCCACAGCTTTTGCAGAATTTGGCAAATGCTTTCAACAGCAAAATATGGGAAAAGGTCAGAAAAAGTCAAAGATTCCCTTAGATTTTTTTTCTTAAAATGAAACCTTACAGTTGTTTCTCCCATTTTCCCATTTACCTGAGGGGCTCTGCTCAGGATTCCTCTCTGTTAGAAGTTGAAAAGGGTATAACTGGGGATTCTTCCAACTGGGGTCTGAAAATAAGCTGAGAAAAAAAAATGCTTTCCCTTCCCTGCACCTAATAGGTAGGTAGGAGTCTCTAGAGAGTCTGAAGCTTTTCCATACATTACGTACTGCAAGGTTTTGAACCTGTGATTTGTAGATGATGTGGATGAACCACACAGCACCACCTCTAAGTGCACAGCCAATACCTCTGCTGGGAGCCATATTACTGCAGGAGCACTGGCACTAATACCGCCACTGAGAGCATCATTTGTCCTTGGGCTGGCCATCAGAGCCAGTGACTGTGGATGTCTATCTCACATACCTTCTCAAAGATGGAGCTTGGACAGGGCAGTTATGGTTGTGACCAGTATGGACACCGGCCACTGGAAAATGAGGAAATTTCAAGTGGCTGAATCCCTCTGAATATGGGGAAGGTAAAATGTTAATTGAATCTTCCAGGCCAGAAAGAAGAGCAAAGAATTATAAAAGAGATGGAAAAGATCTGGTAGGTCATCTTATCCACCCTGTTTCCCCAAGACTGGATCAACTACTGCAATCCCCTGAAGAGGGTCATGGAACTGTATGAGATCTCGTATCCACTAAATTATAGCCCAGACTGGTAAGAAATAAAGCTCAGTGTTTGTTTTTCTTATTTACTATTTTGTTATTAGTCCAATTCCAGTCAACAGCGTATGGACACCCACCTGACAGGTACCTGGCAGCTACGAAAGCTGACAGCATAGATTAAGACCAAAGACTATTCCTCTAAGTTGTTGAACCTCATCTGGTCTATACCCATTTGTGGGTCCACAAGTACAAGGAAGATGCTGATAAATAAATACAGCAGAGAGCCACCAAGATAATCAGGGGGCTGAAGCACAGGAACTATGATGAGAAGCTGAGGAAAGTGGTAAATGGAGCAAAGTCCAACTGGAGGCCAGTCACAAGTGGTGTTCCCC
>NW_010177032.1:0-4833 GCF_000695765.1 Mesitornis unicolor | reverse complement strand
ATTAGTTCTATTTAGTTCAAACCAGGACACCCACGAGTCCTTCTCCACTCACACATAGTAAGTCTAGGAGGGCATCTTTCCTAGTTGACTCTCTGAGTCCTTGTGACAAGAAGTTATCTCTCAAGAATGTCAAAAATTTCCAAGACCTGCTTGTCACAGCAGTATGATAATACCTGTTGATGTCTGGGAATTTCAAATCCCCCACAGGGACAAGGGCTACCAATTCAGAAATTTTTCCTAGTTGCTTATAGAATAACTAATCAGTGCTTACACCCTGGCTGGGAAATTGGTAGTAGACCCTCACTACAACATCTTCTTTGTTTTCCATCCCTCTAATCCTCACCTACACCATCACTAGCTCTAAAGGCTCTACAGTCAAACTTCTCCCTTACACAAGGTAAAACACCTCCACCTCACCTGCCCTCCCTATCCCTCCTGAACAGCCTGTAGCTCTCCATCCTACCACTCCAACTGTGGGACTCACTCCAGCAATTCTCATTCCAATGTTACTGTAGCTCTGGGAGCTGACCAATGCTTCCAGTTCATCCTGTCTGTCTCTCATACTGTGTGTGTTGGTGTACAAGCATCTCAGATGTGCTTCTGAAACCTCAGTGCTCTGTGGAGCAGTATAACTGCTCCCATTAGCATTGTCATCCTGAAGTACTGCCATGCTAAGTCTTGGTTTACCTTCAGCTCTCCTGATAGGATCACCTTCCTTCAGTGATCCTAGTTTAAAGACTTATCAATCAGTTCTGCCAGCTTACAAGCAAAGAAGCATTTGCCTCCATCAGTACAGACAGATACTGTCAGGTCCCTGCATACCTTGTATCTTGAAGACTCTTCCATGATTATAAACCCCTAAATTCTGGTGGAGGCACCAGACTTGGAGCCAGTTATTCATATCCGGTGCCTGCCTGTCTCTTCTAAAATCTTCCCCCGCTACTGGGAGAATTTAGAAATACACTACCTGTGCTCCTGAATTCTTTTGCATCCTTTCCAGAGCCCTGCAGTCTCTTTTGTCTGACCTTTGACTTCTTGTTGTAGCATTACTGGTACCTATGTGAAAGAGTAGGAGTGGGTAATAATCTGAAGGCCATACTGAGCTGGTCAGTTTTCTGATTTCCCTGATCCAAAATAAAGTGATCTGGTTCCTTGTTAAGTTAACTTTCAATGTGGTTGAAGTAACAGCAGTACTTTATTCACTATGTTTAAGTATGCTAACATGATATGTTATTTTATATATATAATGACACTACTAGTATTTCATATTAATATGTCTTTGCTTGGGGCTATGACACTTCATTCTCTATGAAGTTCCAAGATGAAATTCTAATGTCTTTGAACTCAGCTGAAATACTTTTGATTGTGGAAGGTTTGGAATGACAAATAAAGTCAGTTGAAGTAATGTCCTGCACAAATCCAAATAATCATGATTTCAAACAATTTAGCACTCAGTTTTAAAATCTGTGTATCTGATCCAGTGTTAAAAAAGTAATAACATAAAATTTAAGGTGAATGTAAGTGCTTAACTGCAAAAATTAGGTGATTTGTTTTCTACCAAAATTAAAATTAACAAAAAGTCATAGAAGTCTGAAATTATTTCCTGTAAGTTGATGTGCGTAACCGAAAATTAATAAAAATGATGCGAAGAATAGTATGACAATACTTGTTAGCATGACATTTGGCACAAAAAAGGATGACTGTTTTCACTTGAAGCAATATGTGATAAACTGGCTAATTCTGACCACAAACTTTATGTCAGGATTTGTACTACATTTCTGTTCAGAAATGTGGAACTTTTGAAGCTTTCCCTACCTTTCCCTTCCCTTCCCTTCCCTTCCCTTCCCTTCCCTTCCCTTCCCTTCCCTTCCCTTCCCTCAGATAGGGGACAGGGAATGGCCAGAAAATTTTACTTTGGGCTGAATATCTCATTAAGTAATTTATATTGTTCCTTAAAAACTGCAGAGCAATAAAGAGTCAGGAAAATGGCCAAAGAATTATTAAGAGGAAATAATCATATGTACCAATATGAGGATTTATTTAAAATTAAGTTGTCCATGAAAGAGATAAGAAAATCTGCAAACTATGGCCCAGAAGTTTTGCAAGATTCAATTTTTTTCATCTGAACTGCATGTTGGTGTATGTGATACAGTCATGGTATTAATATGACATTAATCCTTAATTTGAAACGGAAACACTGAGAAAATCAGCCTTTAGGCAATTGAAGGGAAATAAATAATTTTAAATAGAAAATTGTATGAAGTTATTTTACCCAGTGAATGATTATTAGAGCAAAGGTTAAAATGTCATCCATAACTGAAAGGGGAAAAGTTATGATCATTTAATTGTTTCAGATGTCTACAGGAAATTCCCTTTCATGAGATGTGTTTGCGTTATAGAGATAAGCTGTAAGCACTGTTAAAGAAAATTAAAGACACTTTGACATGAATGCTAGAGTATCAATAGAATAATGTGCAAGGTATCTCTCTGTAAGATATGGTAATTATTTAAATAATATTTACATATAGTGAATTAAAAGTATAGACCTAGGAAAACATAATTCTAGAATTGCAAACTGTAAAGGATAGCTAAATAAAAGCAACATAATTAAGTGTCCATGGTCTGTATGGTGGAACTTTTATGATGTAAAAGATATTCAGTGCTTTAAGCCCTTGAGAAGCTTAAAAATATATGTATTTTGATTTTTAAAATGCTCTATTGAGAAAAAAATCAGAATTACAGTCTATGTCATCAGTTGGGATCATTCATCTTGCTTCATCTCATCAGTGGTAAAGTCTAATCCACTGAAGTAAAGGAACATTTCACAAATACGAAGCTATCCACCTCTGCGGTGTAGGTCTCAAAATCTTTCCATTTAAAAATAAATACTTGCAATAAAAATTTCTCAGGTTCTTTTTTTTTGGGTGGGGAGAGGCATTTTAATTTTATTTTCATTGACGAGACACTATTTATTATGTTTAATATGTTTACTTTGACCTTGCAAACCCAAGGATAGTTTCATGATTAATGTTTAGGAACAACTGTAGTAGTTAATCAATTGGTAATTTAACCATTTCATGTAAACAAACCAAGCTTTTTCCTGTATGGTTTATGTTCTGGACAAAATTTTTATCAGTAGTTTGTCAGGGACTTGAACTTTAGGATGGTGAGGGAGAAATATCTCTTGACATTAGCCTGCTTCTCCTCAGTAAAAGTTGTTATTTTTAGGCTATTTGCTATTCCATTGAGATTTTGGTTGTCTTTTGTGGGGAGAACAACAACAGCTACTACTACTACAATGAAGCCACAAACAACAACAACAACAAACAAAAATACCCAAACAAACATAAAAAAACCCAACCAAAAAAAACCAAGCAACCAAAAATGAAAAGAGAAAAAACCCAAAACAAAACCAAACAAAAAAACCCCACCCTTATCCTCCAAAAACCACCCCCCTTTATCTACTAATAGAAAGTATAGAATTATTTAAAAGATTTATTTAAATGGTAATTATTATTAGCTTTTTATGTTCTACTCAATCTGTCAATTATCAATTCATATACTTTTTAAATCATGCCTTTCTGTTCTTTACTTGAAAAAAAAATCATATCATGATTTATCTATGTACACAAAATGAGAGTATAATCAACAGTTTTTGGGCAGGAAGATAAGAATCATTACACTGAACTAAATAATTTATCAAGGAAAAGTTAATAAAAACTATGAAGTAAGATGGAAAAAGGACTTATTTGGAATCTTATTCAATGTCCAGCTGTCTCCATTTAAGGGTCAGAGAGCAGGATTCTCCCTCTATTGTCCTCTACCCTCCCGGGGGAGGATTAAAAAATAAGGAATAGAGAAAAAGATGCTATGCACAAGGTTGGAAGTTAAGACTGTAACAAGTTTAATAAAAAAAAACAGGGGAAAGGAAAAGGGAATTTATAAGGGACAAAGGATATTGAACTATATACAAAACCCAATCCCAGTAGTCCTGAGTGGAAGTGTCCGAGCAGTGCCTCGTGGCTGCTGCGACTGCTGTGACTCGTCACCAGGGACTGCAGTGGTGCCAGGAAGTGGGTCGTGGTGGATGCTGCCAAGCACTTGAAGGTAGCCCCAGCTGTCCCAAGATGTGACAGGAAGCAGCCCAGGAAGCCAGGAAAAGCCCACAAAAACCTCAGGCCTCCTCGGTATTTTATAGACTGTGGCCGGAAAAGGGGAGGGAACAGTACTGATCTCTGACCCTCCAGGGTCCTACAGACACCACCAGTCCTTCCCTTTCAGGCTGGTAACCCTTAAACCATAACATTCCACTCCTTGTTCCATACCATTTCCTGCCACAGTCAAGTCCTCTTCACCGAGTTAAGGAGTGTCTCTATTCAGAAATCTGTGGGGTCCAGGTTGCAGGTCTTCATTCACCTTGGTAGTCTATCAGGATGGAGGAGATGGTATAGAGTACATCAGAATCCATGTGTACACGTTGTGCGTTTATCCTGGAACTCTTGGATGCCACATTTCTATCTGGATAGAAGAAAACTTAAAAAAACCAACTTATCACTATTATACAGTACTGTATGTTACATAACATAAAATCAAACTCTTTCAGCCAATGCTAAATTTCTTTGTGGTACACAATGAACTTCACCATTTTCCTGCATTACCTACCAAGTATGTCCTGGGCCTTGAGCAGAGACAACCCCACGGATGGGTTTGCCCCTGCCCAAAGCAGGAGAGACCCACACAGTCTTCTCCAACAGATACTTCTCACACACAACAGGGACTCCATTCCCTTCTCCTATGTGCAACAGGTCTGACTGGCTGGCACTGGCTCTGTTA
>NW_010177031.1:8832-9260 GCF_000695765.1 Mesitornis unicolor | reverse complement strand
GTGCCGCGGGGAGCACCTGAGCATCCCCAACTTCTCCTTCGAGCAGTCGGACGGCGGCTCCTTGAGCAGCCTCTCGGATCTCCTGGACAGCGGGCGGTCCACGCCGGACCCCCCCGAACTGCAAAAACCCGATCACTTAAAAACTCAGTGGAGCAACGCCGAGAAAGGCAAAGAGCTGCTGGGCATCGCTAAGAGCCCCCTGCGGAAGCAGGACTTGGTCCCGGTGACTGTGGCGACAGAGGAAGATGTCGATGACCCAGTATAGCTGCAGGGATGGGGGAGCTGGGGGGGGTCTCAAGGGCTTGACACCGAGGCGGGTTTCCAAACCGGAGGGACCGAGCGGCCGCAGGTTGACGGGGGTTTGATTTCCTTTCTCGCAGGCACTTGTTCTTAAAAAAAAAACCTAGGAAAAAAAGGGAAAAAAACAA
>NW_010177031.1:2477-8814 GCF_000695765.1 Mesitornis unicolor | reverse complement strand
AATCAAAAAGAAACCAAACGACTGCTGGACGTAGCGGTGGCGGGTTTGGGGTTTGCAAAGAGGTTTGGGGTTTATAAAGCGGTTTGGGGTTTGCAAAGAGGTTTGGGGTTTGCAAAGAGCTTTGGGGTTTGGAAAGCGGTTTGGGGTTTATAAAGTGGTTTAAGGTTTGCAAAGTGGTTTGGGGTTTACAAAGCGGTTTGGGGTTTGCAAAGCGGTTTAGGGTTTGCAAAGAGCTTTGGGGTTTGCAAAGCGGTTTGGGGGTTTCTTTTCTAAAGGGAAGGTGGAGCGGATGCAGGGGGTTCCTGCGTTGTCCCACCCCGCTCCCGATCACATTGATTCGGGTTGGAGGTGGTGACGGGTGGGATTTTTGGGGGGGATTCTCTTTGGGTTTTGTCGGGTTTGTGTTTAATTTTTTAAAGACGCTCAACTTTTACCAAGGCACCTTTTTGAGATGTCCCATTACCGCGGGAGTGCCCAGCAGGTGGGAGCTGTACATTGTCTGTATATCAGTTCTATACATAGAAATAATGTATTTGTGAGATACAAAACAAGGCAAAAAAAAAGACAAAAAAACCCCAACCAACAACCAAGCTATACCCACAGAAACTCTCTCTTCATAATGCACATATTTTTATAGAGAAACTGTTTTTTGCATTACATGTGACTCCACGACTGGGTGGTGTTTCCTTGGGTTTTATGTGGAAATAACGATTACGGCCATTCGTTTTCCAAGTGTTTCTCCTCTTTCCTTGCTTTAATTTCTCCCTCTCCTCCCCTCCACCAGCTCCTCTGTCACAGCCGATGCTTGAGACGTCGCTCCTTTTTCTCTTGTACTTCATCGAGTACTTTACCTACAGAAACAAAACCAAAATCACTACTGAATTGTAGCCAGTGCAATAATAAGTTATTCATCCTTCTTGTCTGTACCCCTGTCCTGTTGCTTTTTGGGGTTGGGTTTGTTTTTCTTTTCCCCCCTTTAATTTTTTACTGAAATTCAGGTTAAACGTCGCAATAATCTGAACTCACGTGCACAACCACGGTTTCTTGTGTTACAAAGACGAAAAAGAAAAAGCTCGATTTACAGAGAGATTAAAAAGAAAAAAAAACCAAAACGAATAAATAGTAAATTATTTAAGAAATGTATTTTGTTTACTGCACTTCCAAGTAAATTATTGCTACAGTGTGCAAAGGCTGACAGAGCTGTCGTAGGCGCTGTTCTCTGTCGCCATCTAAGGTGATGATTTCTCGTCCCCGTCCCATTCGCGCTCTCCCTGTCCCGCACCCACACGTGGACGCCCCAAGGCCCTTCAGAGGAATCCAGGTCACCTCTTTCCACCACTTCTTTGTTGTTATAATCAATATTTTGGCAGTTTTGGGGTTGAGTTTTCATCTTCTTAGCCTCAGGTCCCTGTCCTCTCCCCACCCTCACCCAGAGCAGGGGCAGCTTCGCCATGGGAACCCGATGCTCGATGAGAGCGGCAGCGAAAAGACGACACCCGGGGAGGGGTTAAAGAAACCCAAATCGAAATCAAACCAATCGGTTTTGTTTGGTTCGTTCCACGCCGCCTCATATTTATGCATTCACATATATCTTCTGTTATTTATGCATTCATTACTCGAAAGGAAATGTATCTTGTTTCACATGTATTAAACTGTATAAACTGGAAGCGTGGCCTGACTTTGTGCCGCGGGGCGGGGAGGAGCCGGGAGGCCCAAGGTCTCCATCCCGCAGCTCGGCATCCCCCAAAAAATCTCTTCCCTAAACGTGGGTGCCCGGGGTTGAACCCCATCCCCTTCCCCGCTGGTGTTTTTGGAGCCGATCCCAGCACCCGCCGGGCTGCAGCGGAGCCCTCACCTCGCACAGGATCCTCCGTATGGCGAGCGGCTTCGCGCCCGCTGCCTCCCGGCACCTGTGCCGCTGTCGTTAAGAGTCACTGAGGATTACTGTGAATAACGCTCACGTCTCGGCGCGATGGCGAGGAATCCCAGACGAGTCCTTGTTAACAGCGCTTTGGGGACGGTGCAGAGCTCCTCCCGTAGTGGTTTAAGGCCTGGAAAGGAGGGGAGGCCAAATCCTGCCCCGAGGTGTGTGGGGTGTGGAGGGGGAGGCGGCAAAATTTTGGGGACATCGAGATCCAGATGCCAAAGCCTTGACTTTGCAGCTTGGAGTGCGTGAAATGAGGCTCCTGCAGCAGCCCAGGGGCTGTTTTGTTTTATTTTATGCTGGCAGAAATGTAAAGGGAGGACTCTGCAAACTGTGTCCCTGCTGCTTGTCACCTTCCTGACCAGGGGTTTCCAACCAAGGAAGGAAAAATCCAACTGGAGGCAGGAACCTCTGCTGTTAGAAGCTTTTTTTGGCAAACTTGTGCTTTATTAAGCTAAAAAAGAAAAATAAGCCTAAATCAGACCATTTAATTGCAGGCAGGAGCATGAAGCACAGGGCATTGCAAAAAGCCTTTCCCTGCCCATGGTTCAGGAGGTTCAGGAGGGCTGGGGTTGGGAATCGTCCCTTTCCCAGGACACATCTCCCTGTCCTGGCCCAGCACAGGGGATCCCAAAACTCAGGGATGAAACACCAGCCCCATAGGAGGGTGGCCCAGGCTGGCAGCTCGGTGGTGGCACAGAGCGGCCACACCATGGGTCTTCCCTGTCCTGAACCACACCACGACAGCTCTGCTCTCAGGTACAAAACCCCTCAGCTCAGGGCATCAGCAGAGCAAACCTCACCTTTTCTGTCTCATCACTGGAAGCACAGACGTTTGCCTAGCCTGGGATGTGGTTTCCATCCCTCCTGCAAGGTGTGGGGCACCAAGGCATCGCCCACACCCCAAGCACAAACTGCAGCTGGGAACGGCAGGGTCAGAGCTGCTCCAGCCCAAAGGAGAAGGGATTTCGTGGGCTTTTGCTGTCCCCAAACAGCCATTGAGGCTCATCACCTCCTGGGGACCTGACCTGGGCTGCCCATGGGGTCGGCCACAAGTTCCCAAACCCCATGAAGCTCAGCAGGACCCACAGCAACTCCCTCCATGAGCCTGCAGGAGCATCCTGGCAGTGTGGGTGAGTTTGGATTGAATTTTGGACACAATTTGCTGGCCAGATCGTGACCATGAATCACTACGACGTCTGTTTTGGGGACTTACAGGTACAAAACCCCCAAACTTCTAGAACTGGGTCTTCAGCCCAAATCTGATCATGACCAAAGAAACAGTTTCATATCTCCCATTTTTTCTGATTGAGTGTCTGCAAGGGTTGCATTGATTAAGATCTGAAGTGAAAAGCACCGGGTAAGTGCAAGTCATTATTAATTAATTGGCTCGATTGCTATTTTGCATTTTTAATGGCAATGCATTTGTCAGCCAGACCCTGCCCCACCGCTCTCCACTTCAATACAACCCCAACCCACAGGGTCTGGGCTTGCCCGGAGCCGCTTTGAGGAGCGGGGATCAAAGCAGCATTAAAACCAACCACGCTGGGAAAGGCGCAGAGGAAACCACCACGGAGGGGCTGGAAGAGCCTTCGGATGTCGCTGGTTCAAGGTTAAATCTAAGGTGGCATCGAGCTGAAAATGTCTTCGTCAGGCTGGGGAGGGTAAAGCAAAGCATCCCAAAAAGCCAACCCCAAATCTGAATCCATCCCCAGCACAATTAGATTCAACCTTTAATCTGCCAGTGTTGTGAGATCAGGTCTCATATATGGATATGTATATGAATACATGTACGAATACTAAATAAGCATTTGATATTTCTACAAGCTTTCTTAGGCTGAGGAATTAAATTGATTTTAGCCATTAAACCTTCCCTATTAAGCTTCAAATACATGGCTGTGTTAGTTGGGTGGTTGTAGGGCAGAGAGGTTCTCCTCCCCCTCTGCTCTGCCCTGGTGAGACCACATCTGGAATATTGTGTCCAGTTCTGGGTCCCTCAGTTCAAGAAGGACAGGAACTGCTGGAGAGAGTCCAGCGTAGGGCTACAAAGATGATCAAGGGAGTGGAGCATCTCCCTTCTGAGGAGCAGCTGAGGGAGCTGGGGCTCTTTAGTTTGCAGAAGAGGAGACTGAGGGGAGACCTCATTCATGTTTATAAATATTTAAAGGGTGAGTGTCACGAGGATGGAGCCAGGCTCTTCTCGGTGACAAACAATGATAGGACAAGGGGTAACGGACACAAACTGGAACACAGGAGGTTCCACTTCAATTGGAGAAGAAACTTCTTCTCAGTGAGGGTGACAGAGCCCTGGCCCAGGCTGCCCAGAGAGGTTGTGGAGTCTCCTTATCTGAAGCCATTCAAAACCCGCCCGGACGCCTTCCTGTGTAACCTCATCTGGGTGTTCCTGCTCCGGCAGGGGGATTGGACTGGATGAGCTTTGGAGGTCCCTTCCAATCCCTAACGGTCTGGGATTCTGTGTGATTCTGTGTTTTAATGGCTGGAGCCATCTCATCTCCCAAAAAGGGCTTCAGTAGAACTTTTGTGCATCCTGCCAGAGCCTCAGCACCAGCGGCACCATCTGAGGGGTTGAAATCTCCACATTTTGGGGTTTTTTTAAGCAGCTCAATGTGTTTATCTATCTGCTGCAACCCTGCTGGGCCCTGAGCAACTCCAACTCACACCAGGTGGGTGCTCGATCCTCTTCCAGTGAAGTGGTGCTAACGAAGGCAGCCTCACTTACCCCATGATGGGTTTTAGCCCTTTCCATGGGGTCAGCTCAGTGTGGAGTCCTGGAGGGTGCAGAGGGGCTGCTCCAGCACAGACCTACACCTCAGTCTGTGCCACCAGGAGGGTTTCATGCCCAGGCTGGGGCTGTGACCATGCTGGGCTGCTCCTCTTGCCAGGCCCCTTCACTTGTGTTCACTCATTTGTAGCTCAGGGTTGGGTTTTGGAGTTTTTTTCGGCTGTGGCTGTTGGACTGTTCAGGGAAAATAAAGAACACCTCATGGGGAAGGAGACAAAGTGCCAGCAACCCTCGTTATGTGACGCCACGGGAAAGAAAGGGGATGAATTCTTTGAATATTTGATTGCAATCCCTCCAAGCAGCTTCATTTTGGTTCTGCTTTGCCCCACTCGGAGGCAGAAGCTGCCGAGGGCCCGTGGCGACATCCCCAGGGTTTGACACATGCACAAGAAGAGGTGGGCCCTCCCATCCAAGCTGTACCCCAAAGATGCCTCCACTGCTGGGGAGGGCAGCAGACAAGCAGGGAGCTCACGTCCTCTCCTCTCATCTCCCCTAAGTCTGATCATTGCTCTTAATCCTTATCGAATGCAACGGCCCCGCTGAGTACCAACTTCTCCAGTCCTCCTCGCCCTCTGCCCACCCTGCCTGCATGTTAATGCATTCCAACTGGCTCAGGCCAAGCCACTAATTAATGCTCCTCATTAACAGGAAAAAAAAAAAAGACCTCACAAACGGTAACAAGCACCAATGCAAATTAATTCATCACAGGAGACGGGGCATCCAGCGGCGATGCCTCCCGTACCCAGGTGTGCCCTGCACGGCACAGGGCAGGGGGTGTCAGGGCTGGACGCCAATGTGCTGAAATACCCAGGGTAATAAGGGAGAGCAGAATATTAAATATTGGATATTGAATACTGAATATTAAATATTGGATATTGGATATTGGATATTGGATATTGGATCTTGGATATTGAATGTTCAATATTAAATGTTGAATATTGAATGTTGGATACTGGATATTGAATGTTGGATATTGGATATTGGATATTGAATGTTCAATATTAAATGTTGAATGTTGAATGTTGGATATTGAATATTGGATATTGGATATTGAATATTGGATATTGGATACTGAATATTGAATGTTCGATATTAAATGTTGGATATTGAATATTGGATATTGAATATTGGATATTGAATGTTCAGTATTGAATATTGAATATTGAATATTGGATATTGGATATTGGATATTGGATATTGGATATTTGATATTTAATGTGTTCAATATTAAATGTTGGATATTGAATATTGGATATTGAATATGGAATATTGAAGGTTGAATATTGAATATTGGACATTGAGTACTGAATGTTAAATATTGAATGTTGAATATTGAATATTGAATATTGAAATAGCTCTTTGCCCTGCTTTTCTGCTCTGGGATATAATGGCAAACCACGCTTGGGCTGAGGATGGAGCGCGTCTCCTTGTGTCCGCACCTGGTGTGGGTTACAAGGAGCAGTTTGTGCCCCTGTCCCCATCCCAGGTGGGGTGACAAGGACCCTCCTGGTGCAGCCAGGACCCCTTGAGCTCCATTTCCAAATTATTCCTCAATTTCGGGGCGTTCAGGCATGTAACGTGCAAGTTCTCCCTACCTGCCTGTGCTCAAA
>NW_010177031.1:0-2436 GCF_000695765.1 Mesitornis unicolor | reverse complement strand
TAAAGCCAGAAGATCCTCCTCGGCGGTGCCGGTCGCTGTCAGGAGCAGATCCTCTGTGTGCGCCGTTTGATTCGAGCAGCAGGTGGGACCAGAAGCAAAAGGCTGCTGAAACAAAGGGCAGGGAAGCTCCTCGCAGAGATGAAGCGCAGGCAGGGATGAGTCAGGCCGGCAGCGCTGTGCAAACAGCCTAAAAATACAGCGGGTTTACTGCGGATGAGTGACACCGTAAAAACGCATCTCGCTGGCCGCTCGGCAGGTGTTGATCGTAAATATTTGGGATTCAAAAGAAACTTTTCTGTTGCGCTACTGTATTGTCACTGCTGCCTCACCCACCTTCCCCCAGCGCCTCTTGGCAGCGATGAATCAGCCCCGAGGTCGGGTCAGTGGCACTCAAGAAAACGCAGTGGTGACAACGCTCCTGTTTGGGGCATCTCCCTGGGTGCAGGACTTTTAAGCGCTCTCTGTTGCAGGCAGCAGCGCCCGGACCCACTGCTCACATCAAGGCTCCACTGCTGCTGTTTCAGCCCAGAGGCGAGGTGATGGGCACACACACACACACACACAATGATGTGCACACCATGGCTGTGTCACCCTACACCATGGGGACGGTGCTCAATGGTTTTTTGCAGGAAGACGAGAGCCTCCTCCAGCCTCTCAGTCCCAAATTTGGGCTTAGCCGTCACCCACACCCAGTGTGGAGTCAAACCAACAGACACCAACGTCACCAACGAACACCCACGGCGTCACCGCGGTTTTCATTACGTTTGGAAATCAAACTCTCTGATGGAGCATTAATTAAGTTTTCCAGCCAGGTGAAAAAAAAATGCTTCCTTGCTTGGGATTTCACTCCACTGGCAAAGATTAAACCTGCAGCTGATTAGAACAGGACTGGCATGGATGGGAGGAAAAAGGCCTTGTTATGACTGGGAGGGGACAGAGTCCTTCACAAGCAGGTACGGGTGACTCACAGCCACTGAATAACCCTGCTGCCTTCTTCTTGTCATGGGCAAGGTGTCCCAGAGCTGCCATTAACTCCTCCAGCAGCTGTGTATTACCTGCCAGGCAAGGAAAATATCCTTAAATTGGCTCTCAGCAAGCTCTGAGTGAGCTGGGAGCCAAGTATAATGTTAATTAAACAGCCTTGCTAGCTGCATCGGACAGCTGGTCAAGAACTCTGATAATTTTCAGTTCAAATGAATTATTTTCTCTGAGGGGCAGGGGAGAAAGGATAAAATGCCAGCTATTCCCTCCTTGCTTTTCTCCCATTCTTCTCTTGGCCAAATTTGTGTGCCGAATGTTAAAAAAAAAAAAATAAATCCAAACTGAAATAAAACCTGAAAAACTGAGTTGCAGTAGATATTACCAGAAAATACACATCTACTGGAGCGTGGAAGGTCCAACATAAACCACACAGCTCCTTTCCTCAGAACAAGCGGCACCTTGGGGTGTCCCTTTGCTCGAGGGAAGGCACCTGCAATGAAGAGTCCACTGTGTGGCACAGCAGAGCCAAAGCACCAAAGCCACCCTCCAAAAAGGGGATAAAATGGAGCTGGTGGGTGAGGACAAGGCCCGAGGCGTTGTCCCAGCTGTGCTAGGCTCTATCTCCACTAAGCCCATGTCCAAAAGGGCTCTGAGTTGTGGCACCCCCAGCATGGGAAACCCAAACCAGCACCGAGCCATGGCTTCCTTCATTCCTCCCCCCCTTCCTCAGTGGGACTGGTGGCACAAAAATGCCTCCCGATCGCTCCCAGCGAGGGGAGCGTGGTCTCGGATGCATAAAGGAGGAGAAGGAAAGAACCACAGCAGATGGTGGCCGAGCTGCCACGGCGCCGTGTGTGGGAGGTGAAGCTTCTTGGCGTGAGCAGGCGCACGACTGCAGCCCAGCACCGTGAGGAAACGGCCGGACCTGGTCAGCAGATTTCAGCAGCTCTGCAGAGCCTCAGCACATTCGTCTGCCGTGTTTACACACAAAATACACCCTTTCCTTTTAATTAGAGCAGGCTAATTAAGCCAGCACAACCCCATTTTCCACAATATGCGTGTGGCCACATCCAGACCGTGGCGGCATCAAGGGATGGCTTGCTCCTGTAAAGCCGGGGGGGGGGACACTAACAACCCCACTGGCCTGTCCCCCTCCTCACCCTCCGGAGATCACAAAAGGCACCGTTTCCCACCGATCCCAAATGCTTTTTGTCCCTGGAAAACACCTCGTGGCTCTGGCCATGGCCCCGGAGCAGACAGAGCAGCTTTGGCCCGGTCGGCAGCAACATCTAGTGGCCATGTCCTCAGTGCCTGCTGCCGGAGCAGGCCCCAGTCCCCTGGCTGTGCTTTAAGAAGAGCTTACTAGGGTACATACAGTCTAATATTAAAAACAAATAAAGCTAGACTGTTCAAAATAGGATGAGGTATGAAGAATAAAGGGGGACAGCAGCCAGC
>NW_010177030.1:4370-4976 GCF_000695765.1 Mesitornis unicolor | reverse complement strand
GGGTAATCCCGATTTTAACGAGGTAATTTATCACCGCCTATATAATTTATCCTTTATTTTTCCGGGCTGCAAACAGTCGTGCGTGAGCGGACGCCGGAGCAATAAAGGTTTTATCTGCTGGCAACAGGCTCCCGTGGGCCGAGAGAGAGCCAAAGGATGCCTGTAATTAACCCGAGCGTTTAATTTAATAAAAGAAAATTACTTTAAAAAAAACAAAACAAAACAAAACAGGACTGGGTTGGATTCGAAAAGCCTGGCACGAAATCACAAATTCTCTTCGTTTGGCACAGCCAAGGCGGGAATTGCCTCTTAAATGAATTTTGGGGGTGATTTTAGCATCTGCGCTTGGCTGTGAGGGGAACGGGGACGATGGGGTGGCAGATTTTTGAGGGGCCACAGAGATGCTGAGGGGCTGGGGACCCCCTACAGGGATGGGGACTCCCCCACTGCCCTGGGCAGCCCCTGCCAGGCCCTGAGAACCCAAATTAACCTCAATTAACTCCATTGGCCTAAATTAATTAACCTGAATTAGCCCAATTAACCCCAGAATCGCTCAGTTGGGCCCAGCCATAACCAGACCTGGCCCTGAGGGCACCACAGAGGCCG
>NW_010177030.1:3231-4296 GCF_000695765.1 Mesitornis unicolor | reverse complement strand
CATTTTGACAGCCCAAGCGCCTCTGGAGTCATTTCCCTCCTCAGTCCAAATCCCCAATTTCTGGGGAATTGCAAATGTTGGGAATGGATTCAATAAATCCCAGAAGCTCCAAGCTGCTGTGGGTCAGGGATGTGTGGGATGTACAGGGCCATTTGGGCTGTGAAAGCCAACAGGGCTGGGGACTCCTGCACTGCCCTGGGCAGCCCCTGCCAGGCCCTGAGAACCCTTTGGGGAAGAAACTTCTCCTCAGATCCAACCTCACCCTCCCCTGGCACAACTTGTGGCCATTTCCTCTCATCCCATCGCTTGTTTTTGGGGAGAAGCTGTGGGTGCCCCCTCCCTGGCAGTGCCCAAGGCCAGGTTGGCCGGGGGTTGGACTGAGGGGGCTTTGAGGTCCCCTCCAACCCAAACCATCCAATGGCCCTCTCACCCTTATCGCCATTTCAAAACCCTCTCCAGCTCCGCCGCTAAACCGCCTACTTTGAAGTTTTTAAAG
The DNA here is from genome assembly GCF_000695765.1 of Mesitornis unicolor. Classification (NCBI taxonomy): domain Eukaryota; kingdom Metazoa; phylum Chordata; class Aves; order Mesitornithiformes; family Mesitornithidae; genus Mesitornis; species Mesitornis unicolor. Next base: position 3,800 of record NW_010177030.1, on the reverse strand, counting down.
GCTTTGAGATGGAAAAACCCATCCCCAAATCCACTTCGGCGCCGCTCTCGGCCCCTTTTTCGGTGGCAGCTGGTAATTGTCACCTCGCCGCTTCGCCTGGCTTGTTCTCGCGCGTCGCTCTGAGTCGATTTGTTCTGCTAATTGCTTCACAAGTTCTTAATTAGCTGCCCTAATTGAGCTGGCAGGGAAGGAGGGGGAACTCTCTCCGCTTGTGATGCCGCCGAACTGCGGGTCCTGGCTTCTTGGTTCTTCTGGGGTCACCCCATGAGTTCTAAGAATCCCACATTGGGGTTTTTGGAAGAAACCCCAAAATGTGTTGTTTCCTAGGGCTCAATTTTGGGGCTGAGCTGGTTTAATCTCGTTATCAATGGTGTGAATGAGAGGATTGAGTGATCCTGTGGTGAGTTTGGAGATGACTCCATGTTGGGTGTCTTTGAGGTTGGAAAAGGCCTAGAAGATCACCAAGTCAACCCAACCCCATCATGGCCATAAACCACATCCCCAAGTGCCACATCCACACGGTTTGGGAACCCCTGCAGGGATGGGGACTCCCCCACTGCCCTGGGCCG
>NW_010177030.1:2668-3051 GCF_000695765.1 Mesitornis unicolor | reverse complement strand
CATTTTGACAGCCCAAGCGCCTCTGGAGTCATTTCCCTCCTCAGTCCAAATCCCCAATTTCTGGGGAATTGCAAATGTTGGGAATGGATTCAATAAATCCCAGAAGCTCCAAGCTGCTGTGGGTCAGGGATGTGTGGGATGTACAGGGCCATTTGGGCTGTGAAAGCCAACAGGGCTGGGGACTCCTGCACTGCCCTGGGCAGCCCCTGGGAATCCTTTGGGGAAGAAATTTCCCCTCAGATCCAACCTCACCTTCCTCTGGCACAACTTGAGGCCATTTCCTCTCGTCCCATCACTCGTTATGGAGATCAATGGCCAAGGTCAACTGGATGAGGGTCCCCAAGGCCCAGGGCCGAGTCCTGCCCTGGGGTGACAACACCCCC
>NW_010177030.1:0-2651 GCF_000695765.1 Mesitornis unicolor | reverse complement strand
GGCGGGAAAAGGACCTGGGGGTGTTGTTTGACAGAGGCTGAGCAGGAGCCAGCAGTGCCCAGGTGGCCAAGGTGGCCAACGCCATCCTGGGCTGGCCCAGCACTGGTGTGGGCAGCAGGAGCAGGGCAGGGATCAGCCCCTGTGCTGGGCACTGCTGAGGCCGCCCCTGCAATCCTGGGCTCAGCTTTGGGCCCCAAAAAGGCCATGGAGGGGCTGGAGCGTGGGCACAGAAGGGCAAGGGAGCTGGGGAGGGCTCTGGAGCAGCCGAATGCTGGGGAGCAGCAATATCCAGTTATCGGTAAATGAAACGGTGTTTAACGGTGACTACCAGTGCATTGGTTAGGGGTGATGCGGACCGGATGCTTCACTGGTCCAGTTATCCCAGTCCCGTTATCCCAGTCCCATTATCCCAGTCCCATTATCCCACTCCCATCATCCCAGTCCAGTTATCCCAGTCTCATTATCCCAGTCCCATTATCCCAGTCTCATTATCCCAGTCTCATTATCCTGGTCCCGTTATCCCAGTCCAGTTATCCCAGTCTCATCTCACTCCCATTATCCCGGTCTCATTATCCCAGTCCAGTTCTCCCAGTCCCATTATTCCAATCCCATTATCTCACTCCCATAATCCTGGTCCCATTATCCCAGTCCAGTTCTCCCAGTCTCATCTCACTCCCATTATCCTGGTCTCATTATCCCAGTCTCATTCTCCCAGTGCAGTTATCCCAGTCCCATTATCTCACTCCCATTATCCCAGTCTCATTATCCCAGTCCAGTTCTCCCAGTCCCGTTATGTCACAGTCTCATTATCCCAGTCCAGTCTCCCAGTCCAGTTATCCGAGTCCCATTATCTCACTCCCATTATCCCGGTCTCATTATCCCAGTCTCATTATCCTGGTCCCGTTATCCCAGCCCCGTTATCCCAGTCCAGTTCTCCCAGTCCAGTTATCCCAGTCTCATCTCACTCCCATTATCCCGGTCTCATTATCCCAGTCCAGTCTCCCAGTCCAGTTATCCCAGTCCCATTATCTCACTCCCATTATCCCGGTCTCATTATCCCACTCCAGTTCTCCCAGTCCCATTATCCCAATCCCATTATCTCACTCCCATTATCCCGGTCTCATTATCCCAGTCCCATTATCCTAGTCCCGTTATCCTACTCCAGGTATCCCAGTCCCATTATCACAGTCCAGTTATCTCAGTCCCATTATCTCATTCCCATTATCCCAGTCTCGTTATCCCAGTCCCGGTATCCTGGTCCTGTTATCCCAGTCCCATTATCCCGGTCCTGTTATCCTACTCCAGGTATCCCAGTCCTGTTATCCTGGTCCAGTTATCCCAGTTCCATTATCTTACTCCCATTATCCCAGTCTCGTTATCCCAGTCCCAGTATCCTGGTCCTGTTATCCTGGTCTTGTTATCCCAGTCCTGTTATCCCCATCCCATTATCCCAATCTCATTATCTCAGTCCCATTATCCCGCTCCCAGAATCTTCTGTTTCCATCAGGACTTGCCTAAGGGGTTTGGCCTCTTCCATCAGTGTCACCACAACACCAACATGGTCAGGACTCATCCCCCACGATGACATGGCCACAGGTCCCAAAATGGGAACGGCGGCTGCCCCAGTGATGGACCCCATGCCCTGGGTGGCACCAGGGACGCCCAAGACTTCGCCGCCATCCTGCGCTCCGGCGCCACACGGGACAGGATTAGGGACTTAACAGCCTGTGCCAGCTCGACACTTAAATAAGCAATAAATCTGGAGTTCGTTAGCGAGGATTAATTAGTGTTTGCTCAGGGCTTTGTCTGCTCGAAGCAGCAGACGGGAACCCCGGCGGCGTTATTCATCTTGAAGCGTCGCCGTGACCTTGCCGAGGTTGGGAGGGAATCGTCACCCGCGTCCCGTCAGGTGCCACCAGACAAAAACCTTGATGGGGTCAGGGGGTGGGAGCCACCCCGAGGACTTGGTGACCCCCAAAACGGGCATCGTTGTGACACTGAGATGCGGATGGAGAAGGGGACGGCTCCGAGGAGCAGCCTGACACCATAAACTCGCTCACAGCCTCAGTTTTTAGGGAGGAGCGCGGGGTGCGAGTGCTGATGTGCTTTTGTTTGCTCGCTCCTGTCTGATTCCTCGCCTTCATTCCCTGCTGCTTTCTCCTTATCTCCCTTGTTTTGGGGTATTTGGGGGGTTTGGGAGGGGGACCGTGCCCTCCAGCACCATGCTGGTGAGCGGAGATATGTGCTAAGGGATGGCTTGTGCTGGTGTGGGCTGGGGAGCTGCCAGGGTTGGGTTGGACTGGATTGGTTTGGATGGGGTTGGGTTTAATTGGGTTGAGTTGGGTTGAGTTGAGTTGGGATGGGATGGGTTGGGTTAATTGGGATGGGTTGGGTTGGGATGGGTTGAGTTGGGTTGAGTTGGGGTGGGATGGGTTGAGTTGGGTTGAGTTGGGGTGGGATGGGTTGAGTTGGGTTGAGTTGGGGTGGGATGGGTTGAGTTGGGTTGAGTTGGGGTGGGATGGGTTGAGTTGGGTTGAGTTGGGGTGGGATGGGTTGAGTTGGGTTGAGTTGGGGTGGGATGGGTTGAGTTGGGTTGAGTTGAGTTGGGTTGGGTTGGGATGAATTGGGTTGGGTTGGGTTGGGTTTGGTTG
>NW_010177029.1:0-3015 GCF_000695765.1 Mesitornis unicolor | reverse complement strand
GGTCCGGAGCTGAGGGCGCGCTGAGCTGGTTCCTCGTTCTCCGGCATCAGTCTGTGTGTCTTCCCGCAGGACCCGCTGCCCAAGGTGAAGGACCTCGCTTTCCTGAAGGACCAGCTGGAGAGCCTGCAGCGCAGGGTGGAGGACGAGGTGCACGCCGGTGTGGGGCAGGTAATGCCCTGTGTCCCGCCCACCTTGAGGGGGCTTCTTAAAATAAATCCCCCGGGCACGTCCCTGCTCTGCACTCCCCACACGACCACCTCCTGCCTGCCCTGAAGCCTTGCTCTTTGCTTTTCTCCACAGGATGGCTCTCTGCTGGCCTCTCCCTTTCTCAAAGGCTTCCTGGCAGGCTACCTGGTAGCCAAGCTCCGCTTCTCGGCCGTCCTGGGATTCGTGGCTGGGATCTGCACAGGGGTTTACGCTGCTCAGAACTACGCTGTCCCCAACGTTGAAAAGACAGTCCAGGACTATTTCAGTTCGCTGAAAAAAGGTCGGGACTAGTGAGGAGCCCTTTGGCGGCAGTGACTGTAGGAGTGGTTCTCCTTAGTTAGCGGGCGCAGAAGATCCCTAGGGCTTTCAGAGGCACACGGTGGACGCCGTTGTGCTCTGCCTGAGAAGAGCTTTACACCACATCACGGCAAAACATCAGCGGGCCTGGTTATGGGGTAGCTGTTAGAGCATCGTGACGGCGGTGATCACTCCATTAACCCACAGGAGCTTGGAAGCATCGGTGGCCAACGGTTTGCCAGCTGCCGTTTCCCCCTCGCCTCTCTCCCCATGCCCCTGTGGGCTGAAAGGCTGCCCAGGACGTGTCATCGCCTTTCCACCGAGTGCACGCTTTGCCCTAGGGCCATGCTCTGTGTGGCTTCCTGGGGAGCCTTGTAGGTCTCTTCCTAACGAAAGGCAAAACCTTTCTCTTCCACTGCCTCAGAAATGTAGCAGGTAGCAACCTGTTTGAATCAGGCTTATTAAATTGATGGTATTTGGTCTCTTCTTGAATGTTCTAGGGTGCGAGTCTGGCCTGTCTGCACTGGTAGCAGCTCGCCCTTGCTGGCTACGGCCTCAAAATGGTGATGCTTGGTAATGCTGCAGGCCCTGCAGACTGGGTGCTCCAGCGGGGGCTGTGGGGACTGATGCTGGTCTTGTCTGTAGCCATATACGGCTCTCATGCTCCCCTCCTGACCCTGTGCAAGGTGGATGGGACGATCCCCTTCAGCTCCGCGTCCGTCGTGGTTCTCGTCGAGCTGACCAAACTCCTGTTCTCCCTCCTGTTCCTGCTCACCTGGGACCGGGAGCCGCTGGGAGTCGCCGTGTCGTGGCGCCACGTCGCCCCTTTCGCCCTCTCTGCCTTGCTCTACGCAGCCAACAACAACCTGGTGGTTCACATGCAGCTCTTCATGGATCCCAGCACCTACCAGGTCCTGAGCAACCTGAAGATCGTCAGCACCGCGCTCCTCTACAGCCTCTTCCTGCGCCAGAGGCTCGGCGCGCGCAGATGGCTGGCGCTCTTCCTGCTGGTGGCTGCTGGGGTGAGCTACAGCTGTGGAGGCCTGCAGGAGCCCGGCAGCCCCTCCGAAATGCGGCTGCACGTCACGCTGGTGGGCTTGCTGCTCATCTCGGTGTACTGCCTGATATCGGGCTTGTCTGCTGTCTACACAGAAGCCATCCTGAAAACCCAGGCGCTGCCTCTCAGCCTTCAGAACCTCTTCCTTTACGTCTTTGGGGTCCTGCTCAACCTGATCGGTTACTTCTGGAGCGGCGCAGAGGGGGGTTTTTTAGATGGTTTTTCCCCCTGGGTGCTGGTGATTGTGGTCAGCCAGGCCTTGAACGGCTTGATCATGTCAGTGGTGATGAAGCACAGCAGTAACATCACCAGGCTCTTTGTGATCTCCTGCTCTATCCTGGTCAATGCCCTCCTGTCTGTCGCCCTCTTCAACCTGCAGCTCACCCTCCTCTTCTTCGTTGCTGTCTCGTGCCTCGGCCTTGCTGTTCACTTGTACTATGGGGTCAGGTAGCTGCTGCCTTCTGCCCTGTGTGCGCCGGGGCAGCCTTTAGTCCTTCCTCAGGGGTGTTCAGTGCTGCAAGCACAGCGATGCTCTAGTGTTTTTTGGGGAGCTGTTACTGGGGGACTCATGCAAGACAAGCAGGGGGTCCCTGGAGGAGGAGCGCTGAGGGGGAGAGGGCCCTGTCGCTGTTTCCAGGGACCCCAGGCCAGGTTCTGTGCCATGGGGTTCCCGTGTGACCGGGTGGGTGCTGAGCCTTCCCAAGCTGCTTCCCCTTTTTTGTCCCATACCAAAGAGCGCACCCGTCTCTTGTGCTGGTAAATGCTCCTGCAGGAGTTAACTCTGCGGTGCTGCGGGCTCGTCTGCGTGATCGCTGCCAGGCCTTGGTCTGACACAGCTCCTGAGGATGGTGCTTACACAAGGCTGGGTGCTGCTGCCTGGGGAGCCTCACATCACACCCAGGGGCATCTTTCCCACCTCTGCAGTTTTCCAGCCCAGCTCCTGGCTGAAGATCTCCTCTCCTTGAGCCCCATTTCCCTTTCCTAGTGGTGTCACTGCTCCATGCACAGCAGATGGGGGATAGGGGGATGCAGGGACTGCTTTGGCCGCTTCCCAAAAGGGAGATGGGGCCCGAATTTGTACCAACACTGTGGCTAGTGAGTTTCTGGCAGGCAGGAGTCGCCACTGGCCCTGGCCAGGGTTATTAAAGTCGTAATTCAACAGCATGTGCGTGTTTGTCTCCCTGTTCTCCCTCTGTTTCATTTGGTAGAGGTTTGGGGGCCAGGGATGTGTCTGAGCTGACAACCCAGTGGTGAAGGGGCACTGATTTTATTCCACAGGGTAGCAGCCTCCCACCGAGCCCGCTCTGCCCCATTGCAGGGCCATCCCTGAGCCTGTGCCCCTGCAGGCAGGGCCCAGTCCCAGAGCAGGGCTTTCCCCGGGGGGTGAAGCCCTCCCCTCTCTGCCACCCCCTCCCCGGGCCAGGTCCCTGCGGGCAGGATGGGAGCCCTTGCCC
>NW_010177028.1:0-22243 GCF_000695765.1 Mesitornis unicolor | reverse complement strand
CTTTTTGAAGACTGGAGTGACATTTGCTTACTGTTGTTTGGTTGTTTGTTTTATCTTTCATGTGATATATTTCCTCTCATCAAAGTGTTTTTCAAATAAATGAAAAAAATATATAAAATGTAGAGTTCTTGCACAAAGTGAAATAAGGAGATGCAGCTTGCTAGGCATGAGATACATGTCTTAGTGAATGGCGAGATAGGGAGTGATGCCTCTTTACACCATGTGAGACAAGGTGGTGGAAGGCAACAGTGTAAATCAGATATCGTGGTTTATTTCATTAGGACCTGCCTAAACTACAAAATACTTCTTAAAAAAAGAGTGGCTATTAAATCTGAGATCTAATGAGGATATGATCAGATTTTAAAAACGTGCTTCTACCCAGACACAGAGTGAGGCTAAAGCACTTCTTAAACAGCTTAGAACTTAGCCTGACCCCATCAATATGCAGCATTTCACACTGTGCTGGAGCTGTTTGAGCTATGGCTTGGGAATAGGCGGGAGAAGCCATGCTATTGAGTTAAGTATGCAAATCTTTAAGCAGGTAAAATTTCAGGTATCTAATTGGATCCTAAGAGGGATTTTCTTGCAAAACATATGATTCTCCCTAACTTGCTAGAGTAATTATTAGTTCATATTCCACTATGGGATATTCTTTTCTACTGTGTACCTATATGCTAGCCCTACAAATATTAAATAATAATCAGATTTAAAAGTTCACAACTGTTCTTTCACTAAGATACATTAAACACCTTATGCTTTTTGGAGAGAATTCTTATATACTGCACTGGTTTTGCTTATAAATGAATTTTTTATTATAAGACATCAAGGATACAGTGGTCAGAGTACAGGATAGTTACTGAGCATATTAACAAAATTTTCATTCTTACCAGCTGCACTGACAGACTGCCTTTACAGAAAAGCTGCAGTCTTTGCCACTGCCAAAAAGCCAGATGCTCAAATATCCTCTTTGCACCCTGATGATCACTAGATGCCCACTAAAGTACCCAGCATTATACCCCTCCCTCCATTAACTTATAAAATGTTGTCTTTAGTTTTTTTCCTGACCTTTACCAAAACAGACATATCTGTGTATTCTTGAAAGTGGAAGCAAAAACATCAAGAAAAAAAAAAAGATCTGACTCTGCAGTTCTGAATACAGTCCGTATGTCACAGAGACTTAGTGAGAGATCCAGTCTGAGACACACTGATAGGGTGTCACTGCCGACATCGCTTCCCAAGGTCACCAAGTGGGTACAGCTCTGCTGTTGTGTTGGAAAGAAAGTATCAGTCTACTGAAAATAAATGTTAAGTAGGAGAGCAGATTACAGAAGAAGAAAACTTAGAAACAAGAAAACATCTCAGGACATTTTCAAATGCTTCAAGCAAACTGAGGACAGATGGATCAATATTTAGGAATTGTTATCTGTTCTACAGTTTATTAGTAAAGTCAAAGTAAGTGCATTAAAACTGTTGAAAAGAATGCTAATAGCTTTTCTTACAATAATCTTTCGAGAATACCATGGTATTATTAGGAAGTGCACTAGATTTCTTTTCAAACTGTAGCAAGCTGAAAATTCAAGATTCCTGGTACAGAAAACACGACAACATTTACCTCTTTAGCCACTAGAACAATTTTCCATGTAATGGGGAATAACTTATGTCACTTGATGGTCTTTAGGGACCTTTTCACAATAATCCACTTGACAAGTGAGGCAGGTAAGCTTTGCAAAATTTATAATTGATCACTGGTGCTATTGTAGACATGATGGAAATACCATATATAACATAAATATTTTTTAGCAAAAAATGTTATTGCTTCATAATCAAGTGTAGGTGTTAGTCTCTGATTTGGCATCACTTTGACATAATAAGGCTACGGTTCTGCATATACAGAATATAAATATAAAGATGTTTTTATAAGGGTTCCAGACATCTTGCCTGTATATGAAATATAAATACCGCGTTCAATCTTTAGCCCTTGAAATTGGGTGTGAAGGAGTAATTCTGTTTGGGCCTAAATACAGGCAAGCTTTATTTGGGGGCTGTATTCCTATGGAAGTGCAGCTGTTCAAATGCTTTTAGCACCCAACAAAGACAGCATTGTTCTGTGGAAACGCGTGCGCCGGAGTTGGTGCAGCTCTGGCCAGCTGTAGGTAGGACGACTGCAACAGCAAGAGCCTGTTACTCACTGAATGATGCCTGGTGGTTTCTCACAGCAATGATGGACTGCATCTGGCCAGGGCAATGAACAACGGGGAAGCAAAGACCTTGCTCAGACATAGTGTGTGGTGTGTGGATGGGCACCTGCACTCCTGCAATCGGCATGGGAAAGCTTGCAACAATTCTAGCTGGCATAGGTGGCTGGTGTGACCTTTGAGACTTCACCGGCATCGCTTTAGCAGTAATGCTATTATTCTAATTGTTGATTCAAGGCAATGAACAAAATTCGTTTGCAACTGGACTTGGATGCCCATAAAAGAATATTCACACTTACACTGACCTTTATTCAGACTGATCTTCACTCGGTTACAAAATGGCAGAATCTGGAGACAATACATTGATTTAGCAAGAAGGAAAAGTCAGTCGCATGAAGTACAAGGTATATTCTATCTTGCTGAGTTTGTATCCATACATGAATTCTGTAAAGCAAACCACAGAAAGGAAAATTTGTTGTATGTCGCAAGCTAGCCAACAATTCCTGGTCCCCAGGAAGCTGTTCTGTCTGGAGTTATCTATAGATACAGAAAAGAGGACAGACAGAAAACTTCATCAGTTTCATCTCATTTCACCATAAAATTTGTAACCATGCAACATTTTCTGAAAGATTAAAATCTTGCTAAAATACTATGAAGGACATTCTGTGCAACAATATTATCTGGTGGCATTGCTGTAACAGTTGGGAATTTCACTAAGGAACTATAAATCCTCCTGTTGTGTGGCATAGGACTAATACGAATCAAGGAGACTGAATGAGTTATTACAAAATACTAAAGAGGATTTCTTGTCCATTTATTGGAAACATTGGGCATTTTCTGAGAAATAATATCAGGCTAGATGGATAACAAATACAATCTGTGGTGGTAATAGTCATGTACAAGAAAAAGCTTTGCCTGAGGATAACTGATTGCCAAGGAGATCTTCCTTTGCCTGCACCAGAAGGACAAGTTTGAGAGAGAGTTCTCTTGTAGCTCAGATAAGGCTATAGACAACACAGTCATCACCAGCCCATAAGAGTGCTAGCTGGGCGGTTCTGGTTTTTTTATTTGTTTTCCAGAGACACTGAAGTAATACATGCCAGCACAGTCCCTCTGCCTTTCTTCCAGGAGTGGCTAGACTTCACCTGGAGTTTTGAATCTGCTACTACCCTTGAAGTAATGAATTTATTCTTTGAATTCAGTTGGCCCCGCCTCTCACCTTGAGCTCCTGGTTGCAGCCCAGCCAAACCTGCCATCACATTGGCAGCACAAGATAAAAATGTGTATTAGGAGAGGAACAGAGGAGAGAAAAGAAAATTAATTTGATACCACTCTTTGAAGTCATAACGCTTAAAGAGAAGTATCCTACGCAAGGGATTGCATGACCATGATGCTCTCTTCAGTGTTTCTTGTACGAGTTTCCCTGGAGATTTACTTGCTGCAGCCAAGGGCATCTCTCCTTCTTGCTACATTATCCCAATACCATACCCAGAGGCTAAACCATATGACTCAGCTCCCTCCCCCACATTTTTGTTTCTTTCTTTCCCATCATCCTTTCATTACAGAAAATGAAAAGGGAACACTGTAAGGACAGTCCTCCCTGCTGACACAGCCACAACACGTATGGGGATGGAAATACAGAATAAGGTCTCTGTATGAGGTCTCTCTCTTTTTCAGTTTTCTGTTTCTCCTATTATTTTCAGCCAAGATCAGCCATAACACTTTTACGAATATCAAGGCGCAGAGTTGAGGTTATATGCCAATGTTTTCAATTATGACTTGTTTTCCTAATTAATATGGACTCCCTGTGGTTTTGCAAATTTCCGTAGTTATCTTGGTTGATAAACCTGTAAATCAACCAGTTGGTCTTAAACTAGTCCTCTGCTAGGAATACCTAATGTTTCACTGGAGGCAACGTGATCAGCCCTGTGAAACTCTCACTCTATACCTTATTTTGTGGAATTTAAATTAGATCTAGTAGTTTCAGATTTGTGAGTTTGGAACAATATTGTCTAGCTATTAGAAAATAAAAAGACAGATAGAGGAAATACGATTACTCACATGAACACACAAACTGATATGACTTAAATTCCAACAGGGTTATGAATAGAAGTTATTCCCTGAGTTTTCTGAAATTTCATCCCAGCAGTTACTTTCTTCAGCACTAAGACCAGCTGTGATCACCTACTTCATATGCTGGACTTATTTCATATTGGGTTAAATCAACCCCTGTATAGTATTTTCATTCTCTTCCCAAGTGACATCCTGCCCCTGTTGCAATCAGTGGGGCTTCTGCTTTTATTTCTAGAAGTCTCAATTTTCATGACATATATCTACCAAAACTGTCCTGGTGAGTTTGGATCAGCAGTGAAACTGTTTGCTTGAAAGAGGCACTTACGTGGAATTTCAGTACAGATCACTGCTGAAGGCGGTGTCACAGAGCTGGGGCACACTTAGCCAAGATGGAGAAACAAGGGCCTTTTGAATGCTCCAGAGTGGCTGAGCCTGCTGAGACCCAACCACACTGGCTGGGGAAACAAAAAGAGAGAGAGAAGTGGGCTTGGGAGACTGTGGAGCAAGAGGAGTGTGTGTGGAAGGGAGGACTGCTTCTTTCCGCAGCACATCCCTCATGCCACTGGGAAACACGCAATGACAGTGGGAAGCACTCACTGCTGCTTCATGAAACATCTAAAATGTCACACCTAAGTGAGACAGACTAGATTCCATCTTTTATTATTTTACAGCAGAGCCTGTTTTATTTCTGAAAGGAATATATAGTTTGAAAAAAAAATAATCTTGCCACCACATCTTTATGCAAGCCAACAATTACCCTTGTTTTAACCTTGAGGTTTTGTTCCTCAGACTTCCTAGATAATGTAAGTCAATTACCAGATGAAGATTTAGGTATTTGCCATTCAGGACTGTGCCATGAGGAACCTCGGGCCACAGTGTAGCTGCATTGCCGTGACCCTGGTTCTGCAATCAGACACCAATGCGGTTCTGTGTAAGAGCTTACCCAAGTGGAACTGATTGCGAAGACCTAAATTTACCCATTAGAGCGTATCGCAGCGGCAAGGTCTTGATGAAGAGACTTTAGCTAAACCTTCTGTTTCTCTGAATATTCTGATTAAATAAGAATGGTTTGGCTTTTAGTTGATTATACAATTTATCGAAAAAATAATTTTCCTTTCATGAAAAGTCAAGGTTGTAGTGTTGATGTACGTTTATACTACTAAAGCCTTTTTTTTTTTTTTTTTGGTCTTCCAGTTACTTCTTTGAGGCTTTCAAGGACTTTTATTTTTACAAACTGAAGTCCTAAAGCTCTGGAGTGTGGATAGTTTGTCAGCTTTGAGTAAGCAGGGAAAAGTGAAGAGGTTTATGGAGAGGCTGATGTTGTCTCACCAGCTGTTGCATGCACCAGGTCCCATATGGATTTCTCCTATCAGGTGGTATTTTGGTCTATTAGGTTTTAAGAATTTAGATAAAAATATTGCCCTGACAAAGTAAACAATGAGAGGCACACATCCAAGACTAGCAGCACACATGCCAAGGACAAGAACTCATTGCTGTGGTTAAAGGGTACCATGTGTAGCAGAAAGTGAGTTGGGGGCAGGAGGAGGCAGTTTGTCTTTCAGGGTTTGAACAACTCTCTGCAGGTGGGTTTCTGTGCAAATAAAGAGGTGGTGCAAAGACATAGTTTTTCGAAGCAAACAGCAGCTGAAATACTTTCTAGATGGACAATACCAGAGGCTGTTTTTCTGAAACAGCAGAGAGTCACGCCAGAGGACCGTCTGTGAGCTCTCCCTGCCCCACAGCAAATGGAAAGGTATGCAATTGCAGAGAGGGCAAAGCATCCCAAAATTACAGAGGTCAGGCTGAACCTGGGCTCCAGCCCCTCACCTTGGACCCAGCAACTGGACCATAGTGAGCGGTGGTACAATCAATCTCCTCTCCAGTGAATGAGGATAAAGTTTCAGAGTGCCTTGCCACATACTCTATGTGTTGGATATAATAAGGGGATTTTTATTTGATGCCTGGACAATACTGTTGATTACCATTGGCTTCCCAGATTTATTCCATGTCCCCTTCCATTCTTCACCTCCAATAATGTTTCCTCTGTTTTACAGACTTGGTGCTTTTACAGACTATACTTGGTGTTTGCTAGGAGGAGGTATTACATGACAAAAGTATTTAGTTTCCCAGGGACCTGGATGAAAAATCAATCTAACACTTTTTGGTATTTATACAAGAAAGAATCCCTAGAAAATTAAATAGGCCTTTTTTCTTGCCAGTAGCACCTGAAAAAAGAGTTACAAATGGGTTCTTCTTCTCATTCATTTCCCAGTGGAAAGATACTTCATTATTGCTTTTGTTACTCTAATTATCATCATGCAATCCGAATAATTACAACAATATACTTCAGCAAACTACAAATGCTGAAAGGAATTAAGTGTAAAAAAGTTTATATAGCATTTTTGCCTTTGCATAATGTAAAAATAAAGTTATGTGAACCACATCTATTTACTTTTCCAAACCAGCTGCTAGTAGTATACTAAAAATGCGCTTGAGAAATTGCTTCACAAATACTTTTCCCAGCCAATATCTAACAGGAAAGAAAAAACTTTATTCACCCAAGTGTCATAAAATGAGCCAATCATAAAATGACCAGACTGCATGAAGTTCATTATCCCATCCACTGACTTTTTCACGAGAATCAGTTTATTTATAGTATGGTGCAGCATATTGACTGCCAAGGGTATGCGTATAGTAGTATTAAGCTGTACAGGAAAAAAACATTTTGTAGCACATTAGTGAGATTCCATTTGTGTGTGTTCCTGACAAATGGCTCCCCTGCAGTTGTTTCAGCATTTACTTGCCAGACAAGACCCATTTACTGCTTCATTTATTGATATGCAATGGAAGTTATAGAATAAGTATCATATCACTGAATCTAAGGTAGTAATTCACGCAGCTCTTAGAGACATAATGTCTGGAGAGTCTAAAACTAAACTAACTCTAGGAGATGTTTGTGAGTGTTGTGAATGAAGGGGAAAAAAAACAACCAAGAGTGATAACTTGATGATGGGATTTTAATTTAATTTGAAGTAATGCAACCAAACTGCATGAGGGGAAGGAATGGAGGGAACAATCGAGTCTCTTAACCAACACTATTTTATCCTGCCATTAAATTGTTATAATTACCCAGTATTTGACCAGATGGCAAGTCATTTCTAAAGTCAGACCAGGTGTTCAAGATGCAAAGATAATCACAAAGCTGATGACTGTGGTGAAACTAATTAAAAAGTGTGTAGCAGTGGCACAGTGGTGCTGTGGAGAGAGAAAGAGTGACCAAAAATAACAGGATGGAAAAGATCTGATGTAATACAACAAAGTGATTTGGAAAATAGTAAGCAAAACCAAACAGAATTTGATTAATTTAAATTATCAAGGTCAGAGGAACACTCTGACAAACTATTGCGTAATGAAATCTATTGGGGGGCTTTCTGGGGTTTGATTTCTGTTTTCTAATACAAATGGGAAGATACAGAAGTGAAAGGCAGAACTAATAAAGATGAAAACTGTCAACTCAATCAGAAGGGCAAAATACAGGCACAGATGCACATCAAAATGAAATATGGGCACAGAAAATCCTTTTCATGCGGGTGAACGCCGATTACATGGCCACAGCTGGAAATTACAGAGAGCTTTATTCATTAAACACTAACTATCTTCAATTAAGCTTTGCTTTCATGGCAAAACAACAGAGTAGCAAAGAAATGAATTGCCATGCTGTGCCTGCAGCTCCTCCAAACACACTGCCCCACAGCCAGCACAGTTCTGCTTAATAGACTCCTTCACCTTTCTGGGGCCAAAAATCAATTCAGACATGAGGGAAAATGCATTTAACTTGGAAGGGGTGCAGGGGGAAAGCAAACTTTAAAAACAACCCAGCAAGTAAACACCCTACCATATGATAATCTAAATCAAAATCTCTTATTGCCAGCTCAGTGCACATTGGTCCACTCTGCCGTCTCGGTAGTTTGTGATCATCTCTGGCTGTCTGCTCTAAAAATGTAAGTGTGAATGCTCATGCTGTGATTGTGGCCCTGAGGAGATCACTAATTGGCTCCGTGCTATGCCCATACACGAGGCCTGATGCTAAGGGGTCCTGGACACAAGTAAATGCTGAGACCTATTAAAGGCAACTCTCCATGAGGTTTTTCAGTCAAGAAAGGGGGGCATTCCCAGCCGTCTATCTCCAGCAGAAGGGGGGGTCCTCTATGTGCCCTTGCAGCCTTCCCTGGAGCCTGGGGACACGCACAAGGGATGGAATTGTCACATCCAGGCTGAGGAGAGCCTAAAAATCCTCGCCTTCCGTAAGCATTATCACCATTACAGAATGTTGAAAATTATGTGCACCCCTTCACCCTGTGCTGCCACATCGTGCTGATGAAGTATTTCGGCACATTTGCATAGAGAGCTTTTGCTAGCAATAGCAATTAGGATTCAGAGTCACTCTGCTGCTTGGTTTTTGTCTCTCAGAGAGTTTCCAGCTGTGTGAGCTGGCCACACTTTCTGCAAGGATACTAGTAGTGTTTGCAGGCTCATCCGGCCCTCCAACATTTGGGAGAGTTTCTCCTTGTTGCAGTTGTCTTTGCCTGAAGAAAAGCCAAAGATTTCTTGGTGCTATTATTTGAAATAGGAACAGGTAACAGATGGAGTTGATAAATCAGTTGATAGTCTAATTAATTCTGCCGGTAGAAATTTTGCATTCACATTAGTACTAGCAGTAACATCTTGTTGGCCTCTCTCTTGACTGGGGCTACGGACTGCAGGAACCCCGCTGCTGCAATCACAGGGGTTTCTTCATACCTTCTCCAGAAAGCAAAAGGGGTCAATATGTTAATGGCTGTGAACAATTGGTACCTGTTGTACCTCACTTAGTCATTAATGTCCAGACTAGAATGAGCTGAAGAACACAGTCTGTTAAAACATTGTCTCCTGATTGTTTTTAATCAGTTCTCTAGCTGGCTCAATTCCTCTTTTTTCCCTTTTTTTTTTCCCCTCCTTTTTTTTTTTCTTGGCTTCAGATTTTGGAAATTTTCAGTCAACTCTGGTTGTGACATTGACATTGGGAACACATTTCCCTTACTGAAATGAGAAAAATAAAGAGCCATAATTGGAAACAGGAGTGCAGACCCCAGATAATGGTGCAAGTCTACGGAAAACTGTTTACCCAGTTGCAAATACAACCACATTCATTCCAGCAATGCTTCCTCCCCACAGAACATACACTGCAGGGTATGTAGCTTTCCAAGTATTTTTAACCTCTTAGGCAACTGGTATTCTGGCCAAAATGTCTCAAGGTATTTCATAGTCGGAGCTTTGCAGTTTCTAATGACATTTTTCTAGGGACAATTATAAGCAAGTAGCCCATGGACTGCAGCTTCCCTGGAAGCTGGTGCAAGCACAATTTCTTTTGCTATTATGATTATTTTAAATGAGTTCATAATCTCCTGCAACAGCTGTTGTTTCTATGCCGTCTTTCTGCTGCCATACTTGCCCTTTGTTTAAATAGCCAGGGGTTTTGCTGTTTTGATTTTTTTTTAATACACAAATAAAGATAGTTTTAAGGAATTTGGAAATGAAAGCTTGTATACGAATTCAATAAGGAGACCACAGGCTTGAAGTAAGCATATTGCTAAGCAAGGAAAGAAGAAAATTTTATGTTAATCTACAGATTTTCAATTAAAAGTTAACATTCACGTATTTGGCCCTCTGTCCAAGTCTACAGAGACTTGAAGAGGTCTTTAAGGTCATAAAATCCATTTTTAGTGTTCAATAGGCCTTGGCACCTGCTCACAATTTCACACAGAAGTGCGGGAAAGGCCCTTTCCCCCTCTCATCATCCCACACAACAGTTTCTGCTCATTAGTGGCAGGTAACATTTCTCAGAAAGGAGGAAGACCAGTTTAAAGTCTGCTGTCTTCCTTGCACAGGAGAAAGCAGTTATGAATGTAGGTTTCCTCAAATCAGGTGTATTCCTTGGCTGTTAACCATGAAGAAGGAGGAAGCTAAAGAAAGGGAATAAGGGGAGAGAACAGAAAGGACAGGAAAGTGTTCTTTCCTTTTTCATAACTGACCATTTCCTTGTGTTAGGAATATGCAAAAATAACAATCTCTGGCTTTAACCTGATGCTTGATATACCTATAGGAGTTCTTCTTGTTGTCTTTCACAGACAGATTCTAGATGGGTTTTGGCTTTCTAAATCCCATTCCTATGTAAGGACTCTGGGAGCATTCTCCTTCCTGGGGGTGTGACTGCATGGACTCACAGCCAGTTCAGCACTGGTATAACCAAAGGCAGCCCCCATCCCATTGTCCCCCTGTGTCTTTATATTCCTCCTGGAGTTTCTGTTCCTGTTTCCACTTCTTGCACACTTTGGTTTTATGTCTCAGTTTCATCAGGATCTCCTTGTTCATCTAGCGGGCCTCCTGCCAGCTTTATTTGACTTCATTTCAGGATGGACCATGTTTGAGATTCAGGAGGTGATCCCTGAAAACCAACCAGCTCTCCTGGATCCCTCTTCTCTCCAAGGCTATATCCTGTGGGACTCTTCCAACAGAGTTCTTGAACAGGCCAAAGTCTATCCAAAATAGGGCACATAGAGGTCCTAAGAGGTCTCTACAGTCTTCCAGGACAGACGTGAGGTCACCAAATATTCACTCAAATTGAAGTAGCCTTGATAGTCATATGGCCCTAAGCTCACAGGCATGAATTAAGATAACACTTACTCCAAGATGAATTTACATAATTTGTCTCAGAATTTGCTTTGTATTTCCCTTTCAAAATAAAGAGTTAAAAAAAATTCATATTCTGAACAATGCAGTTTGAGGTAATCTTTTTTGCCCATCAGGAAACCTAGAGGGTCCCTGCTGATCCCATGCTGGTTTCACAAAAGTCCAGCCCCGCTAGCTTTGTGAATGGCATCCATCTGCAAACAGCAAAACACCTGCTCAGCTGTGGCAATTCTGTGCTATTTAAAATTTAATGCATGCTCAAGGACCTCAAAAATCAGACCCCACATCAGATTAATCTCAGTCCAATGAGATGTAACCTACTGTCATATTTACATACGTTAATTCTGTCACAGAATGAAGAGGAGCATCTCAGTAATAGCTACACTCATGCTAATAAAACCAAGGTGTCTAGAGAGGATAATTACTCTATGACCTTGCTGCTTTCACAGTGAATGACCTTGTAAAAGTGGAGAGTAGAGATGTTTGAAAATGTTCTGGTAGAAATGTTTTTGCATTAGAGAATGATCCCAGAGTTGGGACACGGCACAAGAACACATATATTGTCCTGAAGTTTTTGACACAAAATTGTCGGTGCTGTTTGTTTGAATAATTCTGCAGCTCGCAGCTTAATGTGGTCGCAAAGCTCTGTTTGAACTAGTGCATCGGGGTTTTAAAAGTATATGGTTCAATATAAAGTTCAAAGCAAGAGGCTAAGGATGGAGACTTTCAATAAAGTAATGTCAATGTTTCTCATACTTTTTAATTTGCTCTGTGAATTTTTTTTACTTTTCACTCCCAACACGAAGAAGGAATGAAAGGTCGAATGTTCTTCATTTTTTAACTGGAGGTACTTAAAGAAGTGTATTACCAAGGCAGGAGATAGACCAGTGTCTCTCAGATAAGCAAAAAGGTGTCAACTTAATTATTTTGGACTTCTTTTTAATTTATATCATTAAAGCACTGAGATGATAGCAATGTTCTCATGGTTTGGGAAGAAATACCTGCATTCTGCAGAGAAAACAGATGATTTATCAAACTCTGAAGATAATCAGCATATTTACATACACACTTTTCTGTTTAACTGCCAATTTCTGTTTCCCGATTAAAATGGTTTATTTGACTGTTATCTTTAGCTAATTAGCACTTATTTTAAGGAGTGAATACAGAGTAGGTTTCATGGGAAAGTAAACTCATTGGCTCTAAGTAGGGAGAATAGCTTGATGGTTGAAAGAGAATTGCCCCAGATAATGAATTCCTGCGTGTTTTGTAGTGTAATCTAATGTCTCATGCAGCTACTAAACTCCCAGATGGCCCAGCAGAGGCACATACTCATCAGGTGACATATTAGCCAATTTAAAAGATAATTAGTAAGCACCACTCTTTCTGTATTCTTTAAGCATTAGTAAGATTCACATTCTGCTTTTTTATGTACTGGCCTCCAATTCAAAACATAAGGAGCGATTTCTGGGGTTTTTTTTCTAGAGGTGGTGCTCTCCTGCTGTCCTCACTGATTTAAGCACATACTTATTTGCTAAAGAGGCTACTGTGCATTTTTGCTAGTGTGGCTTTGTTTTTCCAAGCATCGTCACTTCTTAAGGTAGTCACACTGTCAGGATATCCGCTGTTGCAGGTTTCAGACAAGGACAATTTATTGTTATCTTTCTTATATCAACAATCCTGATGATTTGCTTTGCCAGCATGGTGAATGAGACAGGTATGATTCAATTATCAGAGGATACCAGTGCTGTGTATGTGTTGCATTAGGGCAAGCCAATAGTTTGGTAAAATTATTCACCAAAACCAGGAGGCAGATGAGGAATGTCCAGGAAATGGATTCAGAGTCTGGTTTAATTCTAAACCACAGGACAGACCTGGCTCCTCTGGGTTCCCATCCTTTTAGACAAGCAGGTAAAAAAGTAGCCCCCAAAAAATGTGTCTATAACTGTCTATATAGCTGAGTGAATCTAGCTCTCCCTTAGGAAATTTAGGCTGAATCCCAGAATCACAGAATATTAGAAGTTGGAAGGGACCTCGAAAGATCATCCAGTCCAACCCTCCTGCCAGAGCAGGCCAAAGAGCACAGCTGCTCTATTCTAGAGTAAGTAGATCAGTAGATCCCTCTTCATAGAACATCCTAGCCTGATTTCCTTCCCCAGGCAGCAAATAGTGAAAGATCTGAGGTGCTGGGCCAAGTTTATGGGAGAAATGTGCTGGGACCTGACCCTTCACCATCTGGATTTCAGACAATTTAGCCTGGGTCTGCCTTGCATGTCTCAGGTGCAAAGTTAATTTCTCCAGCCCTACAGTTAATTTCACCATAGAATATCCATATCCATTCTAGCCACTGCTTATAACTTGGAGGAGTTTTACGTATAGTCAATATACATAGAATACTTGTATACATTGGATTCAGTTGTCTGTCCTAAAATCTGTTTAGATCTTTTGATCACAGCTGTTCTTTCCTCCATTTTTTTAATCCAATTGCTTTTCAGTCATAAACTTCACTTTTTTTTCCTGTTTGCTAATACCTTAGTCTCAATTTTCTACCATTACAATCTTGACAGGACAATTATATAGGTATTATAAATAGTAAATTCCATTTGAATACATTGTCATCCGCCTACCTGTTAGTCTCATATAAGTGCTTGAGCAGCAATGTTTAGTAGCAAAATCCTAAGCCTACCTCTGGATCTGTTGGCTGATGAGAAG
Organism: Mesitornis unicolor; assembly: GCF_000695765.1. Lineage (NCBI taxonomy): Eukaryota > Metazoa > Chordata > Aves > Mesitornithiformes > Mesitornithidae > Mesitornis > Mesitornis unicolor. The sequence goes on along the minus strand of NW_010177028.1, from coordinate 8,537 downwards.
CTTAACATGAGCCAGCAATGTGAGCTTGCAGCTCAGAAAGCAAGCTGTATCCTGGGCCACATCAAAAGAAGGTCGGCCAGCAGGTCAAGGGAGGTGATTCTGCCCCTCTACTCCACTCTGGTGAGACCCCATCTGGAGTAATGTGTCCAGCTCTGTCCTCTCCCCCAAAGAAGGACATGGACCCATTGGAGCAAGTCCAGAGGAGGGCCACAAAGATGATCAGAGGGCTGGAGCACCTCCCCTATGAAGACAGGCTGAGAGAGTTGCGGTTATTCAGCCTGGAGAAGAGAAGACTCCAGGGAGACCTTATTGCAGCCTTCCAGTTCCTGAAGGGGTCCTGCAGGAAAAATGGGGAGGGACTTTTTACAAGGGCAGGTAGCAATAGAATGAGGGGGAATGGTTTTAAACTGGAAGAGGGCAGGTTTAGACTAGATATCAGGAAGAAATTCTTTACTCTGAGGGTGGTGAGACACTGGCACAGGTTGCCCAGGGAAGCTGTGGATGCCCCCTCCCTGGAAGTGTTCAAGGCCAGGTTGGACAGGGCTTTGAGCAACCTGGTCTGGTGGGAGGTGTCCCTGCCCATGGCAGGGGTTTGGACCTGTTGATCTTTGAGGTCCCTTCCAACCCAAACCATTCTATGTTTCTATGTAATTATTTCATGTGAATCCTTTATATGTAATTGGGGTGGACCCACACACATCTCCACCTTTTTGCTCTGTAGCTGATGGTTCCTGCTTAGTTCAGTGTCTTACAATGGCAGCAGGTGGTGATTCCGCTCCTTTCCCTTAATTCAGGACCTTGGGCTTATGCAAAATGTTTGCATTTCTGGATGATTTGGCGTCCACCCCGGGCAAACCACTGTCTGACACTGGAGGGTGTGATATTCCCAGGCTGTGGCAAGGATGGTGCCCAGCAGATCAGCTGGGAAGTTGCCATGTTTTGCCATTGCTTGTCTTCTTTGTTATACTTACATACCTTGATATACAGAAATTTCTTCACAGCCCTCAAGCCTGCTCTTCTCCAACAGCCAGTAATCTTCTCCAACACCACAGAGTTGTTTATAGCTGTGCAGCCTCTGTTTACAACCTGTGCCCCAACTTCCAAGTCCATCGCTGAAATCCACACTTAAACCATGCCTCAAACTCAGGGACTCCGGATGCCAAACTCAGGTTCAGACAGCAAACTCCCCCAGTGAGCTGGTAACAAACCTAGCAGGACAGGAGAGGGGCCTGGCAGCATAAGGCAGAGTTAGCAAAAAACCTGTGACCGCTCTTACTGGGCTTACTACCTCTCATAAATGCTCATGTGAAGTAAAGAGAATTTTCTGTCACAGTGATATAATAATTACATATCTCCCCAGTCACCATAAGGAAGGGATTCACAAGCTCTGCGCTTTCCAAACTCTATATTCAGCAGCTGATTATTGCACACGCTGTTCACATGCAGTGGCTCTTTTTCCCCAGTTGGAAAAGTGGCAAAATAGGTAGAAAATAGGTAGAAAATTCCCTTCCTCACCTTCAGAAGTACCGCATCAGATGAGCCCCAGTAAATTTCAGTGCACTGGCAGGGATCTACCTCTGTGTCTCCTCTTGGAATAGGTCCCAACTGTAATCAGCTTGGTGGGTTGCAGAAACGCGGGGAAATATCTGGATTTCATAAGCTGCTGCTTCTGCACTCCTTCAAATTAAGATCAGCATATAGATTTCTGTGAAATGTTGGTGGGGGAAAAAAGAAGCTCTAAGGCTTAGAGGTGAAATTTGTCACAGCTGTGAATGTATACACAACCAAGTGTTAAAACCTTAAAAAGGAGATTAAGTGTGTAAATGAGAGGCATTTCAAAGAGACAGAAACAGAAGTCTGCACAGTGAAAATCAGGAATACTATGTAAAAGGTATTATTCTGAAAGAGGGAACTTATAGGTTCCTGTGAATGGAGCAATGTTTAAACCATAATTAGTCTTGTTGACGGACTAGCCTATTTTGCCTACTAAAAGTGCATTGTTTATAAAAACTGGTTTATGCTAAGAGTATTATGTCTATGAAACTCTAATTATCACAGAGTCAGTGGCTCAAATATTAGAAGACAAAGTTTTAACTGCATGTTGGAGGGCACATAGTAATGACTTGATTTACAATTTACAAAAAAAATTATGAAACAGGTTTGTTCTCAGATATCCATGGCATTCAAAGGGAAGAGTCTCATAGAAGTTTTGCTGTTCTTAATGTCTTTGGGGATCTGCCAGAGATTTTGAATTATACCATGCTTACTGAAATGGGTAGGTTTTGACCCAGAATTTTGGAGACAGGTTCATTAACAGAAACTATGTTGTTATGCTGACTTCTACCAGCTGAGCATCTCTCTCTTCAGGATGTATTACATCCTCATGTCAAGATACTGAAAAAATACACATCAAAGTCAAATGAAGGTGGTGGAATGGCAATGGGTCTGAGCATGCTGTCGTGGCTCAAGAAGAGCTCTGACAGCACCCAGCAGGTGCTCTCCTTCAGTAGGAGGCACAGTATTTGCTTTGAAGAGCAAAACCAGCTCTCCCAGAAATCAACAGAGACACCCACACTGACTTCAGTGGGAGTTGCATCAGACACCAGTGACCAGCACTAAAGCTCAAAAACATTTCTTCAATTTTCAGCTAGAGAAGGGGTGCTCAGCAGGACACTGCTCAGGCCTTAGGAGTAAACGCGTTTACATCTGGTTGGTGAATAATTCTATATAATGTATATTTTTCACTACAGTGTTTATTAATATGTGTGGTAGGAACCTACGAAGTGTGTAGTAATGCAGCACCCAAGACGATGAGGTAATTTTCAGTGCAACTCAAATACAGTAAGTTGAGAGATGTTTAAGGAGGTTTAGAGGTAATATTCTGAAAAAAAATCTGTGCAGACTACGTTTTCAACATGGCAAGAATTATGTATAAGATTTAAGAAATAATTAAATTCATTAAATTAATGTATGAAAGCTTATATATTGCAGAAGTCTCCTCCTACTCAGCATTCCTATAAATTATAAATAACATTCAATTTAGTGTGACTCCATAGAGAAGACAGAGCCCTTAATCTTCAGATGGATTTCAAGCTTATGCCTCCATTAATCAGAAGAGGAGTTTTCTTCAATGTTTTATTTTTTTGCAGGAAAAAGCACAAAAAATACACATTTAGGTAGAGATTAAAAGTGGATTTCTTTCCCAGAACCTCTACAATGAAGAGATTTTGCACACTCCTATAAAACAAAACTATATAGAAAGAAAAAGAAATGTACATTTTGCATCCTGGTTCTAATTTATGATTTAGAGGTTATAGATGCCTTCAGTGGAGGACAGCCCAAGAGCTTTTGTAGTTTTGGTTTTGAGCAAATTTCTAGGAAAAGCATTTTAAGTTCAAATCTGAGATCAAGGCAAGATTGGGCTTGATTCCATTTTGTAGTGATAAACCATACTGTTCCTTCACATTCTTCTGATGTTCTTTCACGGCTACAGCTAATGATGGATGTCATGTAAGATTAGTTGAGTTTCAATACAAGACCGGGCTAAACTGAAGCTGGGGTTGAAAGGAGGATCCTTAGGCAAAATTGTCTGTATCTGTGCAAGGTAACAAGGCTCTTCATGTTTCAGAGCTGGCCTGTAATTATAAATGTAGGTTCAGATTCAAGTCAAATAATTCAGTATGAAGCACTTAAAATTTGAAGAGATTATACATTGATGTTCCATTACTTAATCCCACTTCCCTCTCCCCCTTCTCCTGCACAAGAGTGCTTTACAACTTTCCTATTATTATTTTCCATTATAAGTAGTGCTTTTCTGGTCTCCTTTCCCTTTTTCCTCTCATAACCCCTGAATGTATTGCTTTGTTCAGACATTAAAAAAGCTGTAAGTATTATAATAAAATTGCTTAAAATCATTGGAAAGAAGCACTGGAGCACAGGCCTTTGCATTCCAGATCGTAAAACCAACACAAATAATTTAGTTCAAACTGGGAGGACTGTAGCTCACTGTTCACTAGAGGGGCCTGCTGCTGATCCATATTTTATGGAACGTACATTTTTAATGAATAAAGAACGGCTTTCCATTTCGAAATGGAACGAAATACTGATTGTTCTGTAATTTAAAAAAAAAGAAATCTCTCACTGCTCTTGACTGCCATGACACACTTGATTGCTCCTTTCCCTTGGAGGTCAGTTCTATTGCCTCATTTCCCTGCTTCCCCAGAGAGCACTATGCACCCCCTCATTTCTCTCTCCTCCTCCTCCCCTAATCTCCCCTCTCTCGACTCCTTTTCAACAGCTGCCATGCCAGGACTATTGCTCCTTGCCCCTGACCTGCCCAGGGGTGCCCACTGCACTCCCCAGCAGGGTGTTGCCTCCACATCCAGGGAAGGTGGAACAGATTTTCTGTATCAACACTTGTCTCAGCCATCTGTGTGGGACACCTTGACGCTTTCACTCCATGAACAGGGATGTTATTCAGAAACCAGAATCGCCCTCCACAGATCCATGCACCCTTCTTTGCCTGGACCCCTTTGGGCAGGGCAGCTTAAAGAGACGATTGTTACTCCGCAGCTGGAACAAGTGGGGTTTGTGCTATGAGCTTCATCTGTCATTGTGGGTTTGTTTTGATTTAAGGTAGCTACTCTACTGTTCTCAGGTTGCCTTTTGCTCTTACAAAGGGTGCTGTGGATTGATGGCATTGGCCAAACAACACAAGGGAAAAGCGAACTGCAGGTGCCAGCTCCCTGCCTGGCCTGAAACTTTCTCCTTTCACTAGCACCATACAAATGCCCAGTCATCCATTCCCTAGCAGGAATAAGGGAGAAATTATCCCAGCACCTGGCCCATTGCCAGCGTACCACAAGGATTCACACACTGTACGTAGCGTTTTGTGTATTTTGACTCCCAAACAGCTTCTACAAAAGCCACCGCTGGCTCTCTTTAGTCGGCCACGGGCCTTTGCAGAAGGAAAGGAGAGGATTTCGGAGGCCAGTTAACAAGAAACCTTCCCGCAGGGAAAAAAAAAAAAAAGAAGGAAAAAAAGCCAAAAACCAACAGCAACAACACAAAAAACACCCCCACTTTCCCAGAGGCTGAAACCAGGCGAATCCAAACTTGGCCAGGCCAAGCTCCGCTGCGGTGGGTGCGGACAGAGCCCCTCGGCGCCGCTCCTCTGGCGCCCTCTAGCGGCAGAGCGGGCAGCGCGCAGGACGGGCAGCTCCCGGGATGGGCAGCACAGCCGCTATCGCCTCCTGCCCCAGTTTGCTTCATCTTTAGGAATCCGCAGGTCAGGGCTGGTTCTCGGTTTTTTTAGTATTTTTCCCCCTTATTACACAGCCTGCCATGCTCTTCCTCCAAAGAAACAGGACCTGCCCAGCGGAAAAATCTTTCATACGTAGATTTTACTCTGTAGTTCTTCTCGTACTCTTTTTCCATTCAGTTCAGCCTTTCCTGGTGATTGCAAGCCTCGAGGTGTTTGAAAAATAAAAATTGCTCTATAGCTAGTTCTCCTAACAAAACGAAAGCAAGATGAATGAATTAATAAATTCTGATGACAGCATCTAGGCAGCTGTTATCAGTCCTATATTAACTCTGACTAGTAAATGTGATATGGTTATTCCACTTTAAAGAGTATCTTGGAGAATGTTTGGATCAGGTCTCTCTGTCAGCTGCATTTCAATTAATTTTGTATTATAGAAAGTAGCAGTACAGAGACCGGCAGCCAATGCAATTATTTACATCCTCCTGACATGATCTTCTGGTGCAACAGCATGTCAAAAATAGTAATTCACATTAGGTGAGTCATATGCCTTCCCTTTAAAATGCAGACAGTATGTGTTTGTGGCCATGCAGGACCCTAAAACAGACCACTGCAGTCCTACTGGTTTAAAGCCAAGGTTTCTTTAAAATTTATTTAAAGCTTCATATCTAACCACCAAGTACAGCATGAGACATATTTCCATCCTCCACCAATAAAACACATGTGAACAGTACTTGTGATTTACTTTCTCCCACTGCTACCTGAAGACACTCATTATAATCTCCAGGTCCATATTCTTTTCTTAAGGCAAAGCCAAAGACAGAATCTGACTTCTTGCACTTGACAAATGTTCTTGCTGGGGCAGGAAGGTGAGAAGCCAACTTCCAAACACCCCAGCTGCTGGGAGGTCAAGACCTTTGTTTTGGAGTTGCCCATTGTTCACTCTAATGAGCATGCCCATCAGTCACACTTCAGCAGTCCTACACAGAGGGCATTTGGTTTTATCTTTACATCCTACAGCAGTGCAGTATTTTTCCAAGACAAGAAATTTTATACCAAGAGGGAACACTTAACCAGTTCCACAAGGTAGTATCTCTCTCCCCAAACAAATGCATGATTAATATATAGCAAGACAGCGAGTCCCAAGAGAGTGATGAGGAAAGACTAATGCTACCTTTACATCATGGTTAACCTGAAACAAGAATCCGTTTAAGCCTGAAGATTTGATGAGCCTTTTCAATTGTACATTTATTCAGCTACAGATTGATTTTAAAATATGTTAGCTGGCTCTTTCGAGGATAAGTGGTGCTTCTAATCAGTTCCACCACAAAACTAGATACTGTTTACATACTTAGCGCAGGCATCCTTGACTTTTGCAGATTTGCATTCCACAGATCTCTATTGCTTTTTCCTTCTGGTACTGTAGTGGCATTATAGAAGCAGAAGACTAATCTGCTAACATCTGTAACCTTTTTTCTTTTCCTTTTGCTTTTCGTTTTCTTTTTCCCCTTTTCTTTCACTTTCTCTTTTTCTTCTTCCTGTTGCTCCCTGCTCTGTGTATACCTGACATGCACAAGATTTGTTAGAAACATGCTCACTAATTGGTGTTACTGGTTTGCTCTGCTGCAGGATGTGCTGTGAGAATGTACATTTTAGAGAGGAAAAAGGAATTCAATTTTTTTTCCCAGCAGTCTGTACACCATTTTCAAACATGTTCTACCTTACATCCAATTCAGTATCTCACAGGAGGCAAGATACTAGGTGAAAGTTCGGGGAAATAATGTTACTAACTGCAATAGTATATGTTACATATATTATGTGCACATAATATGTATATGGATAGAGTTTTTTATGTATGTATATATTTAGCTCTTCTTTCTTCTAGGAGAACTCAAATATGGTGGCAAATTCCTACAACTGGTTTGGCTACTACTGTATCAGCACCTGTCCCAGGATGTCTAAAGACAAAGGACCCAAATTCAGAAAAATATCACAAAGAAGCAAAATGGAGCTCTTTGGATTTCCAAATCGTGGCAACAGACAAGGTCCTGTGTCAGATCAGGTGGTATCTGCAAGAAGTTCAACCAGCTGTAATGGTATTTTGGATAATGCTTGAAAGGAAACAGAAAAGCAGGAATTTATTATCTGTGTTTCAGATTTCAGCCTCTGAAAGTGACAAGTTTCTATTTTCTGTGACATCTGAATAATAAACACTGTCTCAGTTTCCCATGCTGGGGTATTGGGTTACCTCTGACTCACAAGACAAAAAATCCTCCTATTAGATAATGAACATGGTGCTCTGCAACTCTCAGCACCTTTAAGTCACAAGGGAGAGGGCTCCTGAAGAGTTATGTTACTTATTTCAGCAATCAGTAGTAGAATAGACAGGGCAGTTTGATCCTTGCATGTAAATAGATCTGAGCTGATTGCTTTTAGGTCTGCAGCTAATTAAGAAACCTGGAAATCTCTGATACTAATCTACTAACCCCAAGAGAAAAATCACTGCAAGAGAAGACATCACAGTAATCTATATCCAGCTACCACTGTTGCTGGGCATGGATAGCAAAGTAGTCAGCCCTGTGCTGCCCGTCTCTGCCTCGCACAGGTGAAAACACAGAATCACAGATGAAAACCTTCCCCGCCCTTTTTTCAGGAGCAATTTGCTTAATGGTTTGTCCGGCAGGTGGAACCCTCCTACTTCTTTTCCTCCTTCAGAGCCACTGGAAAGCAGGAGACAGGCAGCCATCCGCTGTGTGCCGGCTCGCCTCTGCCGCGGTGGGGCAGCCCAGGCTCCCTCAGTGCCCCGCGCTCCCTCCTCACCTCTGCTCCCATAAGCACCATTCCCAGGAGGTGTATAGGACCTTTAAAAAAAAAAAATAAAGGGCGTGATAAAGTTGTTTCCTGTGAGCTGTGTTTCATTGCCTGACTGCAAATGAAACTCTGAAATGCTATAAAAATAAGACCAGCCATTAAGGTCCTTTTTGCCAAATGTCTGTTTTTCCCTCTTGTGTGACGGTAAGGAGATCATTTATGAAGCTATATGTTATCAGCCAGAAAGGATTTACACTGACCACATCAGTGTTTTCCCAACTTAGCTACATGCCTCTCAGGCATTTACTTTTCCAACAAGCAAGACAGAGCCTCCTTAGGTCCCAGGATAGGGCAAGCTTTGGCTTGTCAGAACAGAAGATGCTGCACGGACCATAACTGCGTGTAGCAGGTGGACCTCTGAGCACATGGTCCCCACCAAACACAGAATCACAGAATCACAGAACGT
>NW_010177027.1:13913-14143 GCF_000695765.1 Mesitornis unicolor | reverse complement strand
CGGGCGAGGAGCGGGTGCCCCTTCCCTGGGGTGACCCTTGCTCCTCCGCCGCACCTAAGCGGGAGCCTTTGCCCCGGCAGTGGAGGGGAGCGGTGGGGCCAGCAGAAACCGCGGGGTTCTCCCAAAAAACCTCCCGGCTTGCGGGCTCAGCGTCTCCCGGGTAGGCGAGTCCCCCACCAGGGTGACCCTCGCTGCTCCTGTCCCCTTCTGCAGGGCAGCCATGGAGTTCA
>NW_010177027.1:0-13746 GCF_000695765.1 Mesitornis unicolor | reverse complement strand
TGTGGGGAGGGAAAGATGCACCTCAGATCTCACTGGCTGCTCCTGAGCTGGGTCCTATGTCTGGCAGAAACGCTGTGGGCACGGAGCAGGGCATTTGGTGGGTTTGAGATGTGGTTGCTACTCAGAAAGGCACCTCGGGCCTAATTCCCATTTGGACACTCGACTGTTTAATACTGAAATCTGCAGGAAGATAATACACACCTTTCTGGCCCCTTAAACCGTGTATTTTTGCTAGCAGAAGCCCTGCATGGGGCTGTGGACCCCCTGTGCTTAGACCAGAGGGGCTGCTGCTGTCCCCCTTAGTTCAGGGTGTGACTGCAGGCAGATGGTACGAGGACAATCACTCATCCTCACTGGTTTCCCTTCCCTCCAGCTGATAGACCGAGCCACCAGCCCTCGCGATGAAGGTGATCCCAAGGCTGAGCAGAAATCCCTGGAGGAGAGCTGGCAGGACCTGGCCTTGATCAAGACAACATCCAAACCCCCCAAGAAGCAGAGGAGGGAAGACCTCAGTGAGCCTCTGCTCTCTCTAGTTCGGCCACCGGCACCAGGTGAGGCTCGTGGTGTCCGTGCTGGCTCCTTCCGTGGCCGGGAAGATCACCTTGGTGTGCTCCGGGCCGGCTGTGCCGCTGCTCCCCGCGGTTTGGGAGCTCCACGTTATTTTTAGATCGATGACCAGATTGCGCCCTCCCTCCTGGGAGACTCCTAAGCCACGGCCCCTTTTTAGGCAATGCTTGTGGTAACGGCACCTCTGATGCTGTCCTGGGCATCTCAACCACGGTGGAGGCTGCCAGGGCTTTGTTTCCTCTGGAGCAGTGTCCGCTGCGCTGGTTTTCTGGGTCAGCTCTGTCTGTGGAGGAAGGTGCGCTCGGGAGCTGCGCAGACAAAAGCTGCCTTGTCTGGCTGCCTGCAGAGACAGCATTTTTCCAAGTGGGAAAGCAGCCCAGCTCAGGGCAGGGCATGTCCTGAGATACCAGACCCTGAGCAAGCTCTGTAGGGCCGGGACTTGTAGGGACCCTGGCAGGGAGGCATTTGCCTGGCTGCTGGTGGTTTGCCTATCTCTAGGTGGGGGGTAAGGCTGGGTCCTGTCAGGATTTGAGGTGCGTTTGGCCTCTACCTTGGCTCAGAAGTGCTGTGATTTCTCCCTCCCCTCTGCCCCATCCCCTTCTCACAGAGCCCAAGGTCTGCTCAGCCCCTCTGGGGTCTCCTCAGGCGGCCCCCAGCCCTCCACGCTGCCTCACGCTGCAGGAGAAGCTCCTCTCCCACTCTAGCAGCTGCCTGGCTGTGCCTGAGGCTCAACCATCCCTTGCCCCGCAGCTGGCCAGGAGCATCGCCGTCCAGCTGCAGAACTTCCTGCGTAGCAAGTGCCCGGAGCTGCCCTTCGGCACCGTCTTCCTCAGCGGTCCCCAGCTCGACAGCCTCGGGGGTCTCACCATTGACCACATCCACCTCATGCTGCCGGTGGTCCTCGATGTCACGCTCTGGATGCTCATCCCAGGAGAGGACACCGTGGTGAGGAACCCCCAGTACTGGATGATCAAGAGGACTGATCTGGAGTATTTCCCTCGTGGGCGGAGCCCCTGGGACAGGTTCATGGTGGGCCGGTACCTCTCCTCCAACGCGCTCAATGAGACCCTCCACAAGATGCTGGTGGCCTCCATCAACTGGCCTGCCATAGGGGACCTGCTGGGGAGCGTCATCTACCCGGACATGGCCTCCCAGGAGCTGAAGCTGGAAGTCAAACACGATCAGGTGGAGCTGAGCATCACTCTCTTCCCAGTGGTGGAAATGGAGGACAGGGTTCTTCTGGCTGCTCCTCCTGAAGGCCTGGTGGAAAACCTCTGGCTTGAGAGCTTTTACAGGGTGGAGGTGGCGAAGGTGAAGGAGCTGGATGCTGGTGATGCTGGGGCTCGGCAGCGCTGCCTCCGCATCCTGAACGGCATCTGCAGGAGCCATCCCACTCTGCACAAACTGAGCGGCAGCCCCTTGACCCACGTCGTCCTTCACCTCAGCGCCATCAGTTTGGACTGGGCAGAGGAAAGCCTTGCCGACAGGTTCCAGCAGGTGCTTGAGGAGCTGGTGGGGTACCTGGAGAAAGGGGTCCTGCCTTCCTATTTCAACCCCAAAATCAACCTCTTCTGCGAGCTGTCGGAAGAGGAAATCGATGAGATGGGCTTCATGCTCTACAGGGCCATATCTGAGCCGGAGCTCCTGCTGGAGGAGAAATGACCAGTGCGTTGGGACTCCCTGAATGTAGGGTGATCCTTGCCCGTCTGCCGCTCCCCGCTGTGAGGGCTGCGATGCTTCTAGTTGATTTCAGTGAGAGGTGAACTTCTTGCACTTTATGATAAAAAACCCTATTTTTTTGTCTGGATAACACGTGCCTGAGCAGAGGTGGGTGTTGATGTAAGGAGCCTTTGGCTGGGAGGCTCTTCTGAACCTGGGGCGAGTGCAGCCCACACCTCCAGCACCTCCAGATGAGTCTCATCTGCTGGGAGATGCTGGGAGGCATGTTTGGTCTCTGGTTCCCAGTGTCCCCAGCCCGCCCCAGCCCTTGAGCTCCCCTCATGCTGAGTCCAGCTGGAGGGGAGTGGTTCCTTGCTGCTGCTGCATCCTGCAGACCCCACTGTGTCCCCTTGGACGCTTGGTCTTCCTGTGCCATGTCCTCAGCCAGTGTTTGGGACAGGGTGGGAGCCTCATCTGTCTGCTGGATATTGCCAATCTGAAATAAAGCCCCAGTGATGAGCTGGGTGGCTGGCTGGGCCCTTGAAGGTCCAGCCATAGCAAAGGGGCTGTGGGTTTATTGTTTGGAAACCCTTTCAGCTGCCAGAAGGGGCGAGCTCAGCCCTACCTCTTCATGCTGCCGGTACCGGCTCTGCCCCGAGGAAGGGGCCTGCTGGGGCTTCATGTCCCTTGTCCCACAGTGATGTTTTGCTGGAAAATGTCCCAAAAAAGGTGGTGGCAAGAAAGCTGCTGACTCCTAGGGGGCTCCTGGGGCTGGTCCCTTGGTGGAGGCTGCAGCAGGGCTGTGTGTCCCCTCCTCTGTCGGTGGGTCACTGCGTCCCAGTCTGCCCAGTGACCTTCTCACACACCTATTGCTGCTGTCTGGAGGTCCTGTTCCCCTGCAGCCCCATGGTATGGGGCAGGGAAGGACAGGAAAGATGCTGTGAGCAGAGTGCTTGCAAGAACGATGTGGTTTATGCTTTTAAGAAGGTATGTTTTGGGTATTTGTTTTGGTTTTTTTTCTTCGAGTGGCTGCTAGCAGGCTTGGTTCTGGCTGTAGTCCCAGGGTGCAGGAATATATTCTTTCATTTAGTGGGAAGAGCTGCTTTTGCACACTGATGGAGATGGAGCAATCCTGTGGACTTCAGTGTGAGCACCCGTTGTGGTTTAGTTTCCTTTACAGCTATCGTCTTGTTCATGGGAGGAGAAAAACCTGTGCTTTTCCTCCCAGTCTGAAGATTACTTCCTTTGTTCCTCCAAACCCAGGCGTTTGCAATGAGAATAAACCTTCCCCATGTAACTGGTTCTCTTGTCAGCTGTGTTTTGTCTCCTTTCCCATGATAAGGGCTGAAGCCATCCTCCAGCTGCTGAGAGCCACCCACGGTGTCCCCCCATGCATGGAGAGCTTGGTGGTGGTCAGACCCCATCCTGCAAGGCCTTCCTCCTCCTCCTCCTCCTCTTCCAAACCCGTATGCTTGCAGAGCCTGGCTGCAGTACTTGAGCTGTCTGGACACTGAGCTTGTGCCGTTTACCCTGCTCAGCTGCCTGAACACTGACCAGGGCTGGACCAGTAAGGCTGGCAACACCCGATGTCCTCAGCACCGCTGCACCCGCTGCCTGCGAGCTGCACGAATGCTTTCTGCCGCTGTTGCCATTCAGCAGCTGCTGCCCAGGCTTCTGCCGTGCTTTCAGCAGCTCAGTGATTGCATTACAAAGCCTCGTAATCCTGTTATTTTAGCCGGCAGGTTTGTATTTTTAGGCTACAGCTGTTAAGTGTGGGAGTGAGGGGTACGGGAAAATGCAACCCAAGTTTTCCTGACCTTACTCCATAGATTTAGGCCTGATGGCTGCAGAGTTAAAGGCTCTCTTCTCTCTTGTGTAGACCTGAAAGCAAAGCTGTGCTGTTGCGATCTCTGCTTGGAGCTGCCCTCTACAGAAAGAGCTTCGGCCTCCTGGCTGCTCTGTGTGCTGCATGGCCCCAGGAGCTGCTCTGTGTCCAGGAACAGGGTCCTGAGCAGCATTGGAGACCATAGGGAAAAACTGAGTGTTGTCCTCTGGCAGAGGAGGACACAGGAATCTCATGGATCGGCTTTTGGTGATGTAAAGAGGGAGGGGGTAGCCTGGCTTCCCAGGGAGTTCAGTCTAAACCAAGTGCAGGAAAACAGGAGCTGCCTGTCTGTCTGTCTGTCTGTCCCTGGGCAGCAGCACTGCAGCAGATGCAGCTGGTGAGATAAAACCACTTCCCCTGCCCCACTGCAGCTCGCTTCCAAATAACTGCAGGGAGTCCCTGCCAAGAAGGCTTCTGTATTGGTCCAAGAAGTGGAAAGAGCAAGATTTGGGTGGATGCTTTTACAGTAATAGCTTAACTATTTTAAGCAGGAAGAAATAATAAGGCAGAGTTGGGATGTCACTGTATCAAATTTAAAAATTAAATAATGTTTTAATTAGAAACTTATTCGTTTGACAAAAATAACTTCCGTTAGCTAGCAGCATCACAGAGGCATGAGGAAGAACGCAGTTTCAAATTCAGGAGCTGTCTACAACCAAGGCTTTTCCTGAGCACTGCAGGAAAGGGCAAGCACCAGCTCCAGCTTCTCTGCACCTGGGCCTCCTTCACTGCCAGGGACAACCAAGGTAAGAGGTACGGTGCTGTGACAATAAAAAGGGGAATGTTGCTCAGGTAATGTTAACTTAGAAGGGAACTTAAACTTCCACACTGTGGAAAGCCAGGGACTGAGAGGAGCTGAGCAGCCCTGCTGCCTGTCCCCGTGGCTGTAATCCAACTCTTCCTCGTGTAGGAAGGCTGCGTACAATCACCTCCGCAGCGGGAGCTGCAGGTGGGCTGGATCCAGTCCTGTTTTCTCTGCAGATTCAGTTTCCAAATGCTTCCTTGAAATGTTTAGGCTATCCCAATCTGCTCAGCAGAATAGCAGCTGCAAACAAAGGCTGACACCAGCAGTGGAGCCACCTTTCAAAGCTGGTCGAACCCTCACTGCCCAGCCATGTAATGCATGTGTGAGGATGGTGTCCCCTGGCAGGAGCAGCCTGCAACCAGCCCTTCCAGAAAGCCCTCAACAGACTTGTTTCCAGACTCCAGTTCCTTCCAGCAGGAGTTGCTCCCTGGACCTTTCAGGCTCTCGAGATGTCCATCCAGGCTCAGTGGTTTTGAGGGCAGGTTTTCCTTGTGTGGCCAGGCTGGTGGCAAATGCTACAGGTCCGTGGCTTCTTGGCAGTGGCTCCCGAGGAGAGATTGCTTGGTCTCTTAGCTTTGCTTCCCAACTCTCTTGAATAGCCACTGCTGCCAAAGTGGTTCAGAGGGTCATCTCCTGAAGGCCCTAGAGAGAAACAACTTGCAGTTAAGTACCTTTGAAAATAGAAGTAGGTGAGAAACAGGAGACAAGTTCAAAATGGCAAATCAAGGATTTTATTATCCCAGCCACTAAGATTATTCCTGAAACTACACTTGCTTCAGATTGCTCTGAAGTTAAATGTGACCCATTTGTCTCGCAGCATTAGAGTGGGAGCAGAACAGGGGAAACTGATGTGCCTGGTTGCATACTGTGGTCTGCAGCTGAAGCAGAAACAAAACTTGCCAGAGGAGAACTTGGTTTTTAAGTAGTTTTGAAAACTTGATTCTACCTCTTTAGGCCCCAATGTCTGAGCAGGAGGAGGAGGAGGCAGCCAGTGTTGAAGATCTCTCTCAGACCACATCTCCACCTCTGTATTTTGCCTTTGTGTCAGTGCTCTTTCTTTTGCATCCTTATTTTGTGATTGTTTTTTTTATGGGTACTTGTTTTTAGCATCTTTCCACAGCAGCCACACTCAGTTTCTCAGCTCTGATCAAAGCTTCAGAGAGACCTGGCCTCTCACTGCATTCCCAAACTGGGGCAGAGGGAGTAGCACAGTTTCCCTGGCATGACAGAATGGGGTTTAAGGTCTCCAAATGTGGTGTCACTGCTTCAACTCTGTACCAAGTCTGTACCAACTCTCACAAAGCTGAGCACCATAATTTGGGAGAACAAATTCCCAAAGAGACTGTTTGAAAGAGTGGTGGGCTTTATCCAATGAGTCACGGACAGATGCTCAAGCTTCCGGCCCGCAGAAGCAATGCATCCTGCTCAGAGCTCAGCAGATGTGTGCTGTAAGGACATATCCTACGAGCACTTGGAAAGGTGAGCCAGGCTCTGTTGTTACAATTAACATTTGAAGTGCTGCAATGCTGACAGATGTTCTAAAGACAAACCTGTAATCTGTTAAACCCAAGAGCTGATAAAATGAGCATGACAAAAGCTGCTGTGCTGTGGTAGCGTTATGGATGGATGAGAAGCGTGTTCGGTTTAGCTTCAACAACAGCCCCCAACCCTTGCATCTCACCTCAAGCCCAGCCTTACCCGGCGCCACGTTTTCATCTGCCCACTGGAAGAAGCCGCACTGCTGCTCTCGGGGCTTAGCGCAGGTGTGGAACTGCCGCCCTTTGTTGGGGCCGTCCTTCTGGACGGTGCGTGTGACGGCCGGCTGGTTGCAATTGCAGACGGTGCCGCCTCCTGAATCGGAGCTGTTGCCTCCAAAGAGCTCTGGGCCTCTCCTTCCTCCTCCTCCTGGGCGCTGAAATCCTCCTGGGCCTTTTCCTGCAGAGGGCCGGGGCGGCGCAGAGCCCCGCGGAGCCGCGTTGCCTCTGTCCTCTGCCTGCTGATCAGCCCAGAGGAAGAAGTTGCAGGTGCTGGCGCTGCATTTGTAAAACTGCCTGCCTTGATTGGGCCCTTCTTTGCGGACGGTTAACAGCAGCGCTTCGTTCCCGCAGTTGCACACCACTGCATTGTTCCCATCGTCCAGAGCAGCTGAAGGAGCAGGCCTGGGTGTTCTCGTGGAGCTCAAGGACAGCAGATGTCCCGGTGCCAGGTTTGTGGGTCCCCTCACGTGCCTGCTTTCGCCGCTCGCTCTGTTAAAGGAGTTGTTGACCTGCAAGTGATGAGCGTGCTGGCTGGCTGACAACGTGGGCTGGGATGGTCTGTGTAAATATTTCAGGTCCAAGAGCTCTTTTAGCATCTCATCGCAGCCTCCGATGCAGCCAACAAACTCCAGGGGCATTATGGGTGGAACACTGCCTCTCTTGAACTTAAACTTCAGTCTAAAAGGAAAGGAAGAATGAAAGTCTCCCAGTTCGTGTAACTTCTCATCAACAGACCTTGATTTGGACTTGAATTTGTACGTATTTTTTTAGGTTGGTTGGGGTTTTTTTGTTTGTTTTTTTAATTCTGCTATACTTAAACAACTTTCCCCAACCCCTCTTCTTTCTGTCCCCAAGCCATGAAAGCGCTGCTCCAGCTTTCCAAGACTGAAACAGAAAATGGGTTGCCCAGCTTAGCCCACAGAAGTCTCTGCCCCTGATGGTTAACACGTGATGTCTGAGGGGCTGCATTTCCCCAAGGGGTAACCGGTACGACCTACCTGTGAACTGGATGTGGTTTACACACAGCACAGATGCTATCGTCCCTGGCCACATCCAGCACAAAATCAGGAAACCAGACTGCAGTTTTACAAGCTGGATAGCCCATGCAGCTGAGATAGAACCTGTCACGGGACAAAGGCACGGGATGAGGAGAGGCAAAGACAGGCAGGGATCTGTTGTTCCATCGTCTCAGCTGTCAGAAATTGTCAAAACAATTTTTAAGGGCAAATATGAAGGTTATGTAGCTGGTGGAGTTAGATAACTGCAGCCCAAGTTTTCATGCTTGCTGCAGAGGGGAGGTAAATGAACAACGCCCAGAAAAACCCAAACCAACACAGAAGGCTACTTTCTACAACAGGGAAGATCACCAACCCGCCGTTCTTCCTCGTCTTCAGGACCATGTCGTTGTTGCACTGTGGACACTTCCGAACGGAAACGGGCATTGCTGGGTAGACCTCCTCTTGCTCTGCAATTTCTGCAGCTTCTCCAAAATACTGAGCCAGGGCCTGGTCCAACCTATAGACAAACAAGCAGAGCATCCCGTGTGTCTCGTCTGCAAAAAGCAGTGAATTAGCACCTGCCGCCCTCCACGCAGCCCCTCTGAGCTTCTCCACGAGCGAGTTGATTCAGCACATCTCTGGATCAGGTTAGGTGGGGGTACAACATGAAAGAGGTCAGTGCACGTTGAAATCTCCTTCAGTGAGCTCTGAATTTAATCTTTAGAGTTTAAACCAAGATGAGCAGTTATCCGGCATGAACTCATGACAGTGTGCCAGGCTGCGAGTCAACCTTTCCCATGCAAATGCCTGCATGCACTGGGCAGAGCTCCAGGGAAACTGTGTGACACGATCCTGCTCCAGGCTGAGCCCCAGATGAGAAGCCAGCACCTCCCAGAACAGCAAAGCAAACAGAGGAGGGCAAAGAGAGGGCTCACTCACTTGTTGGCTCTGGCCACAGCTTCAATGAAGACGTGTTTGTACTTCTGGACCTGCTGCTGTAACACTGCAGATTTGTCTTTCTTCCCTTCACAGATCAGTTTCAGATCAGCTTCCAGCTCAGCTCGAAGGTCAGGCTTGGACATCTCGTACCCCATGGAATCATAGCCTGAGGAACACAGCGCGTGGTAAGCGAAAGGAAGGAGCAAGTAAAGAAACCTGCCATCTTCTTAACAGGTACCACCCTTACCTTCAACCAGCCCCATGCCCAGGTGGCCTGGGAGGAACCGCTGATCCGCTGTAAGGCCCACGTACATCCGCGTCTTGATCGTCTCAATGTGCTCAGCGTGAGTGGCGTCGGTCCCTGAAAGCACACAGGTCATCAGTCGAGTTAGGTGCCAAGAAGTGATTTCCCCTGTGCCTAGAGCAGAGTGCAAGGTGCTAAAGGGACAAAGAGACAACTCTCAGTGAGGAACAGCACTACCCTCATGTCCCAGTGGCACTGAGGCCAACAAGGTGCTGGCAGGCACAACCTAGACCCTAAATTGCACATCTCCCTAGGTACTGGAGGCACTCTGCAGACTCCTTAGGATCTTTGGACTTTGCTGGTCTCTACTATCCCTTTGTTCTGTACATTTGAGTTCTTATCTGAAGCAACATTTAGAGAATTCCCTACTTGGACAATACTGGTGTTAGAGAAGTTAAGAAGCACAGGAGGAAAGCTGTCCCATGAGCGAGAGGCCACGCTGCCAATACTGACCAATGCCATGTTTCTCCATGAGAGCAATGAGATCCGCTTCTGTGAGGAGCAATGGAGGGCTGGTTTCCCCATCCACCATCTCCACTGTAGTGGGCTGAAAGCGAGACCCTTTCTGATACAGTGGGATAACCTGAAGGGAAAGAGAATCTCTTCGAAACTGCTTTCTGGTCCATTCACTGAAGACAAAATGTCACACTAACAGCAGGCCAGTGAAGTAATAAGAGCAGCACCCTGTTCTGGAGGAGATCCAGGCTCAGGGTCCTCAGTAATGAGCTGCCAGAGAGAGCACAGACCAGCTACTGCAGCTCCTCTTGGTGAGTACAGTCAACCCCACAGCCCTGTACAGTCTCTGTGGTGGTGTCAGAAGGGGAATAATCTATCCAAAGCTGGCAGAACAAAGCTGCACAGGTTTTCAGCAGAGATGGCTCTGAGTGGAACAGCCAGTGGGCCAGAAATTATCAAGACAATGGGTAGAGCTGTCTGAAGTTGGCAGTGAACTTCAAGGTTCACTCCTTTAAACTCCAGGTACTTTAGCCTCTCCCTTCCATGTTATTCAAGGGCATTACCTTATCGCTCCACTTCTCATAAGGATAGACATCCAGATAATTTCTGGCCAGGATCATTAGTCCTTGAGCAATGAATCGCTCATTAGCGATGTCGATCTCCACAGTTGTTTCCTGTCCCTTGGCGTCTTGAGAGCAGCAAGCCAAAAAATGGCGCACGATGAACTCATACAGTCTCTGCTCGTTGCCCTAATATCAAACAGTAAAAGAGCATCAGAGTCTCCTTCGGAGTTAATGAAATGCCAAGAACTATTAGTGAGATCCCAGGTGAGGACACTGTGCTAACGACCATATTATTAAGAGTTGTATCTTTATTATCAAGCAATACAAACCATCCAGTTACCTCACCTGCAGGTTGCCTGTGTATTTTGTGGGGTGAATGGGAGGGTGAGCCTGATCTGATTTGGATCCATTCCGAGGGGTTGGCCCACCCTCATCCAAAATCCTCTGTGCAAATGCTCCCCAGTGTGGGTCCTGTGTCTGCTGTTGTACTAAGGCAGAGAGGTTCAGCTCCTTGGGGAAAATGTTGGTCTCTGTTCGGGGGTAGCTAATGAACCTTAAGTAGAAAGACAGAAAAGGAGTTTAAAAGGTGCTCCAAGATGCTTCCCATTTTGGACTAAAAACCATTTATTTTTCAAAAGAATGAAGTTCACCAAGCAAAGTTTTGCTTTCTTACCCTTGAGTATAGAGTTTTTCTGCTATTCTCATGGTTTCCTTTGCATTTATTTTCAGTTTGCGGGAAGCCAACTTCTCAAGTTCCTGTGTTGGGAGGAGCCAGGAAAAAAAACCAAAACAACATTATTTGTGTATAATTCAACCTGGTGAGTAAAATATTTGTTCAAAGCTTATTCCAGATAAGTCCTTTCAGCTTAGTTCAAACGTACCACAGTGTCCAGGGGCAGGGGCCTCCATTTGCTCTTTGGCTTGCTCCCAACCTCAACAACAGTTGCCACCGGATCCTAAACACAGAGTAAGCAAAACACAACATTTCCTTTGAAGAGTTTACACCAACTGTTTTTTAAACATCTTGAGCGAGACGGATGCAGGAAATGTTTGGCTGACACTGGATTATACAACTGCTTACAAGCTTTCCTACCTCCATACACATCTGGTAAAGGACCAGGCATGCTGTGTGATTGAAGAGCCGGTTCCTCTTCCAGTTGAAGACCACGCTGGCATCTTCATGATCGTGTGTCACTGTGTGGAACAACACAGCTGAGTTATTTACTGGTAACACAACAGAAATACAGCAGAGGCAGCGGGGCCACGCTACTGGGAAACCTTTCAGTTCTGCTTAGTGGTCATGACCAAGGAAAGAGGAAACCACCTCTGCAGCATCGTTTGTTTGTTACCCTGATGTTTTATCATTCTACACATGTCAAGCCCTTTAAGATGAAGCCCAGGACTCGTTTTCCCCAAGCGTACCTTTTATTTTATAGAAGGCTTCAGGAACAAAAGCTTGGATGGCTTTAAAGCGTTCAACGACAAACCCCAGCGTTGGGAACTGGCAGCTACCATAGCTGATCAGCTGGTCTGCTAAAATATCAGGGAAGATCTTCCGAAGCCTCAGTGTCTGGAATCTTGTGAAGGCAGCACCTGAGAAAATAAAACGGACACCAGAACTGAATAGTGAAGGATAATCACAACACTTCAGGTGGTTTGTTTTTGTAATACTCCAAGTATTAAATTATTTTTAATACTCAGCTGCAGAAGCCTGTCAGTGCTGCATGACTTATAAATGTAACATTTGCTTCAAAGAGTGTTTCTAATATAATAAGAGATGCAATTTAGATTTCTGATGCTACAGAGGGCATTTCTGTCTTGTGTTGAGGATACAGCAACTGATGATTTCTAAACATCCCTTGCTGGGCTTTAACAATGTGCATTCAGTGTGGTTAGATGAGAAGCAAGGAAGAGCTTTATGGCTGGCTCCCATCTGTACAGCAGTCTAAGGGAGTTCAAGTGTTTGCAGAGAACGAACTATAACTGATAACAAAGCTGTTCCCCACCTGCATACCACACACTTGCTCTTTAGTAGAAGCAGCTCGGGCCCAGCAGAAGCTCGGGCCCAGCAGAAGCTCGGGCCCAGCAGCCTTACCTATCCTGAGGTCCAGCTCCTGCCTGACATCAACAGCATCGCTCGTTTTTTGATCCGGTTGGGTGAGGTTCTCGCAGGCTGTTCTGACAGCATGAAGCGTAATCTCTGAAAAACGGGCTCGGAAAACCTGGAGGTTTGGCTTTACTGTTAGACACAAATGAAAGAAATCAAAGAGTGACTCAAACGCCAAAGGAAAAGAGCACCTAATAGACAGCTATCTTTAAAAGAGTATGCAATCAGCCTACTCTATAGCTTTCCAATAGCTGTGTCTACTTCTGGTCTATCAGAGCCATATATTTATCAGAACTACAATCAACATATTTAACCTGGACAGAGTAAGACTGAGAATACACCTTTGTTATGAGCTCTCCCAGCAGCGATACCTGTTAAATCAGCACTTTAATGGAACTCAGATTGACGCAGAAGATGCTCTACGCACCAGCTTTGCAAACGTGAATTATCTCAAAGCCAATGTTCTCTCCTTCTCGGTCGCAGTCAGTCCAGATCACCAGAGCTTGGCACTGCTGGACTTCTCGTTCAAGGGTTCTCTGAGGTGAGAAAACAAGGCAGAGTGAGAAACACCAGGCCACTTGCTTTGTCATTTAATTTCAGAATGAGTCACTAACTGAAGTGAAATGCAGTGTGTGTCCATAGAGACAGATTGTTGCAATAACATTTTGTAATTGTGTCTCTCATGAGATTAGGCAGCTTTCAAAATAATTGAGTCATTTATTTACATCTAACTCTGTTAAAAAGCGCGGCTTGGATCGGATTGTACCACAGTCTGTTTTCTGAAAGTGGCATTTTTTGTAAGACTGAGACGCAGCCACCAACTCCACCTTGTTGGATAAAACATTTCTACTTTTAGCAAAGCACTTGTCCCTTTACTGCACTAACTGCACACGAGCAGATTTCCAGTATCACAAATGAACAGCATATATAGGAAATGCAAGAGGAAGTTTGCTAAGCTCTAGAACTTAGATGTTAAGGACAAAGGTACAATCCTCCTTCTGCCCGAGACAATATCCTCTGAACTCTTAAAAACAACGTACCTTGATATCTATGTAATTTTCAGGGCAATACTTCTCAATTTCAGCATCAAAAAGAGCTAGAGGGTTGCAGCTGTGCCTGGTAAAGAGAAGATAAACAGCGTGTATAACAAAAACATATGTTGTGAGACACTAACTGGTGCTGTCTTGTGAGGAAGTGCTGCTCAAGCAGTGGAGTTAGTAATATTTTGTATTATGGGCCTCTTCTTAAACAACTTGGAGTTCACAGGAAATGCTGAGTTATACTTAAAAGCACGAGAATCAAAAAAGCAACCAGAGAAAACAGCAAATCTGGAAGGCTGCCCTAAATGAGCAACTTCTCTTATTTGAAGCTCAGAGAGCAGAGGGGAGGGAAGCGAGAGAACGCGCCTCACTTTGCAGGACAACTCCTCATTGAGCAAAGAACACAAAACCCTCCATCAAGTGTTGGAATCAGTTTAATTCCTTGGGTCTGCCTTAAGGTATTTTAATGACTATTATGACAGGGGTTTTTTAGCATCCTGAAGACAGCAACTTGAATCAATATTTTAGCCATTATGTCTAAAAGTTGGACCTTGTCACCCTGCTCTGGGTGCTGTCAAAGTCCTTCCCTGCTCTTTGAGCTCGCAGTGCCTGGCTCAGCTCGGGGCTGAAAGCAGAAGATCTGTTGGAGAGCAGTGTAGGGGAAAG
>NW_010177026.1:0-16942 GCF_000695765.1 Mesitornis unicolor | reverse complement strand
ACTGTTTAACCAAGCCGGGTTCTTTCCCCACGTTCTTTCCCAGGTTCTTTTTTCACTGCTGGGAGCGCATGGCTCACACCACTATATGGGCTGAATATGTCTGAGTCTGTGTATTTTATATTAACAGTGCTATTAATATTAGTTTCTTATTTTATTAAATCTGTTTTCATTTCAACCCATGGGTTTCCTCTCCTCCTTTTCCTGATTCCCCGATGTGATGCAGCACTCGCCGGCTTCACCTCCCTGGGAATCTTAAAGGCTTTTATAATCGACAGCCCATTCCCTGGCCTTTGTAGGATATTTCCTTAGCATGTTTCCTGGTGCTTTGGGGGGGAAAATAAACCAACACAAAACAAATCCAACCAAAGCCAATCCTCCAGCACTTAGGGAAATTACGCTGGCTCAGCTGATCTTACTACTGGGAAACACTGGCTTCTCCCAGAGCGGTGTCTGCTATAAGAGGCAAAAATGGAATACGGAAAGGGTGGAAAAAGACAGGAGGAAAAGCACAGATCATTTTACAGCAAAAGCTTATGAACACGTACCTACGACAGCAGCACGTGCACAGCCAAGGCGATCTGGGGCCGACTGCTGGATTTCTTGCTTGCGCATGGCTGCGGGTGCCTCAAAATGGGCCCGAGACCCTCTTCAAAATATGGCGTTGCCTTTGGGGAGAGGCAGGCGTGCATGCTGTGCAAAATGTAGGTCAGAACCACAGGTAAGTCCCGGGGTGCTCCGTGGGGACTGGTGCGAGGGGCTAACTGCATCGCACAAAGAGCAGACATATCGAGGTGCTGTGTAGCTGGCCTCTGTCTGTGTTGCCTATTAAATATTTGATGGCTGCTAACTGCCTAACCTACTTTACCCCTTCTGCTACCGTGGCGTTGACTGGCTGCTGCATTTTTCTCTATTATTGATGCATTTGGAGGAAGACGGTGTCTTGTGACAAAGCAATGATCTTAGATGCAAGGAATGAGGGGAGGGGGAAAGAGGAGATACAAAAAAAGGAAGGTAAAATGGAAACAGCCCTAGGAAGAGGAAAGTGAAATGTAGGCAAAGGAAAATATACATTGAGTGGCAGGATACTATCACCAGTTTACAGTAGAGCGGAAACCAGAAATGCCTGGGGATGAAAGTGTATGAAGAATCACATTAATTTGCTATCCACTCCTAAAAAAAAGTGGATTTCACCCTGGGAACTGCACACGAATGAATTTTATTGATATAAATATATGGAAGAATCGCAGAGGAGCTTAAATTTACACGAAATTGCTCATTGCAAAATTTTAACATTTATACTAATTCAGGGTATATCTATTTCTGCCACAATAAAAATTGATGAAGGAGAGAGAAAAAGGGGTGCAGGCAGGACGCCAGATGGCAGGAGGGTTTTTTTGTGACTGGCACCTCAGTAAGGTCACTCAGTGCATGATGCTCCTTATATCACTGAGCCAAGATGCTCTCTGGCCTTGTCAAAATCAGTGAAAATACATGAGGAGCAATAAAAAATAACCCACAGTTGTGCTGGACGAAGCACCACAACAGCCCTTGCTCCAGTATTTCAGAAGTCAGGGTTCAGTTTAATCAAGCATAGGTCTCCTGAGGGGAATCACTCACAACATGTCTGGAGATGGGTAGCTGCGGCTCCATCAGCAAAGAGACGTTTTTCTTCCTTATTAACAAAACCTGGTTGGTTTTTTGTTTTTTGTTTGTTTGTTTGGGTTTTTTTGTCAGCCAAAGAGAAGCAAGCAACGTTGGGTAAGTGGCAAAGAGCAGCCACTGGTCTTTTCCAAAGACAATGTCAAACATCTGTACATTTGCATTCCTGTTTTTTTGTTACCTGCTCCTCACCTCTCCCTGTGCTGCCTTGGGTAGGTCCCTGCTCCCCATATTGAAACAGCACAACAGCTCCGGTGTTAATTGTACGTCTGAGCGCTGGGTTTCCCCAGGGCTGATTTACACTGCCATAGGAGAGCGGTTTTCGCTCTAAACTGACTCCTTTCAATGCAAGTGGTGCTGTGAAAGATCGGCCTTGTCGGTCCTGCGAGCTGGAGTGGGCATCACACGCCTGGTATGACTGCACTTGTAGGGGCCTGTGGCTGCGCCTGTCTGTTGTGCTGGCTTTGTGAAACCCACTGATTTATTGCTTTATTTAATTTATAGTGACAGGGCATGATTCACTTATGTGCTTCCTAAAAGCTCCACCTTTTGTTCTTTAGTTGTTGTCATTTTCCATCCCCAGCATGAAAGGGAAGTGCCCAGGAAGAGGAGACTTGGTGAGCCAACAGGCAGTGTGCACAAAGCACTGCCCCAGCATGCAGGGGCAAGAAAGGGCCGAGGACTAGGCCAAGATGGGATTAGCAAGGGACACCAGGAAGGCCAAGTATCATTCTGTGGGTGTAGATGTCTACTCACTGAAATAAGAAAGCTTTCCTTTCTGTAGAATAAGCATTTAGTGCCTTTTAGTTTCTATTTCTCTTCCCCAAAACACCAGTTGTGTGTGGGTGGATAATGCAAATACCAGCAGTGGTGAAAGGGTAAGTTAGGTGCCTCCAGTAAGGAAGGGACAGGGGAAAGAGTTCATGCAGAAGTTAATTATTTGCAAATCAGCTGCTATACTTCGACCTCAGATACTTGAAGACCTGGTTAATGACACCAGGAGTAGTTGTCGGCAAGATTTGATGGAGGATGAGTCAAACTGTGACAGTCGAGAAGGACAAATAGGGTCCTTTAAAACTGGGGGGAAAGGAGAAGCTGGGGAATTAAAGACCAACCAACTTCATTGCAATGCCCAGGAAAAAATAGGAGCAAATAATCAGACTAGCATTTTGATAATAAAAGGAATGAGCACTAAATGAGCAAGAGCAAATATATTTCCTTTTCCAGCCAGTCACGAGTCTCACGGAAAGGAGAGAGGCAGTAAATGTCACGTATCTTGGCTTCCAAGTACTTTTGACAGTGCCTCTGATGTCATTCTCAGAGAGATTTATGAGTGGGTGACACAAAGCTTGTAGAAAAACTGTAGCAAGAGGGTGAGCAGCAGCAGGTGCGGTGGCGAGATGTACCAGGAACAACAGGTCTGGCACTGCTCAGCATCGTCATTGGTGCCACTGAAGGCAGCAAGGACACTGTGCTGGTCTGTATGCCAGCTCCATGGGGTGGGATGGGGAGAAACAGAGGGTACAATTCATAGCAGGGACAAGTTTGTACGAGCCAGTGCTACCAGGCAGGAATGATGGACAAAACCAGCCGGGCAATAGCCTGGCTGGGCAGGATCCCGGCTCATGGCAGGATCCCATGTTTCTGAGGCAAACGCCATGCTAGGATGTACAAAAAGAGAGAACAGCCTGCAAGATGCAGGCAGGAGCCCTTTTCCTCTGCCCTGCACGGGCAGAGCTGCAGCTGGAGGTAAGGCAGTGGGTTTTGGAGCATGGCACCCTAAGAAGGAGCACACCCTGGTTGGACACGGTGTGGTGGGGCTGACAAGGGGCCTGGAGAACATCACCTACGAGGAAAGACCAAATGCACTGAACAGGCTGCCCAGGGAGGTGGTGGAGTCACCATCCCTGGATGTGTTTAAAGAGCGGGTAGACGAGGTACTTAAGGATATGGTTTAGGGGGTAGACAGGAATGGTTGGACATGATGATCTCAGAGGTCTTTTCCAACCGAGCGATTCTGTGATTCTGTGATTCTATGTTCTGCCTGAAGAAGGAAAGAAGAGCATTTCAACATGTGGAGCTGAAAAGCCGAAGAGAATTACTCTGCTCTCTGCTTGTGAGGCAGCAAGGAAGTTTCTGGTTAGTCACTGGGTAAGGGCAGCGACGCGAGGAAAGACGACAGCAACGGAGGTGGTGGAGCCTCCATCCCTGTATATCTTCACTCTGTTGGAACAATGTGGGTGCAATGTTTATATTGTTATTTACATTATACTGTAAATAATATTTTTGTATGGCATATACAATACCCTAAGTCAGTAAGAGATGGTAAATATCGCAGTGGGGTTCCTTCCAGCCTGCATTCTTTACTGAGCACAGCTCAGGTGCAAATTCTACACCTTACACATACTTTGTAGGAGAAAAATCACTCACACAGAGCACGCTGTCACTGCAGTGCACTAGCCTATGCTCTCCAGGCCACATCCAGCTCTGGGGTGTCCATCAGAGGCTCCAGCGAGCCAAGGTCTGTAGAGAGTGAACTGCAGCAGGGCAAAATCTGAACCACCCCTCAGTACTTCAGCAGCACAGGCCAGGGACCCTGCAGAAAGATTTGCCTACAGATTGGGAAGGTGGCAAAACCAGTAGTGTTTTGGGTCTGGAGCTCTTAAGGCAAGCTTTGCACACACATTCAAATGCATCTCCTCTTCTGAGCAACCAAACACAGTGTTTAAGTCCTTTACTTAATCATGGGACTCCAGGAGCTGGAACTTTAAGAGGAGCAAAGTAATTTGTGACCCATGCCATAGCTGTGGCTGCTGGATGTGTCTGCAGTCATCTCTTCTCCTGCCTGTAGGCATGGGGCAGCCCAAATTTGAAACTGAATTTCAAAGGCAGCCTCAGATGCTCCAGTTTGCTTCTAAGGGGCTGCTGGCAAGAAAAATAAATTAAAAATATTTTTAGCTGTGGGTGCGTAGCTGGCCTGTGCTGCTCTGATTTATATACCACTACAAACAGCAAACTACATTCTAGGAATTACGCTTTGAGCCTTAATGTCTTCACCAGCTAATGAAAGGCATTTTGATAATTACGTCAAGCATAAGGGAAACATCTCTATAGTTACTCAGTAACTAAGATACTTTGTCAACAAGAAGTGACAGGGTTCTTATAGCCTAGTTTGTCAGTCAGAAAAATTGAACTATTTACAACAGAGGCATTCAATAGATTGTATTTGCTAATGCTGCATTTCAGTGGTATGGCCATGGAAATCAGGATGCCTTAATAGCCTAGATTTTGTCATGGTTGAATCATGGTGGGGCCCCTTTAGAAAAAAATAATGCTTGTAGAGAATATTTTCTATATGTAAAGTGTATTTCATTGGATGGAGAATTAAACTGATGTCGCAAATCACAGGATGCCAATATTGTAAAGCTACTGATCTTCGGCTCCCCATTTATTTCTAAAGATACGCAATGCTGTGCAGGAGCCTACACCAGTGGAAGCATTTGAAGGCCCGTGAGTTTATTCAAGTCAGGGCAAAAAATGAAATTTCTGGTAAATAGGGCAGAAGAAAGAATAAAGGTTATTCACAGAGGCCACCTTCTGTCTGTGGGTCGGTGAAGTCGCCTCCTCCTAAGCATCAGGAAAATGCAAGCTGAGCTGTGAGAAAACAGCTATTTAGGAGGATCCTTTTAAACATGGATGCTGGCACACTGCTGGGAGGTTGGCTCTTTTTCATGTTTCGCTACCACCTTTTGATTTATTATATGTACCGTTCTCTCTCCCTCTCTGCTTCAAAATGAATAGAAGAGATTAGCTGTGACAAGCCGTATGGGGAAAGCATGCACAAAAGGGGTGAACCTTTGAAGTATGACATAAACCACAGCATTCGATATTCTGCAGTTGGGTTCAATTAGGAGAATTAATTGTTGCTCTTTTGCAAGTGGAATGAAGTGTGCAAAGCTGAAGACAAGTGGCCTGATGGAGCTGGAAGGAGGAGGATGAAGCCACCAGCTCCACCACAGGCCAGCGAGGAGAGCTCTCCTTGCCACGGAGGGTGGCATAAATCATGGCTGCCTTCACACGTAACTCACCATCACCGCACACTCCTCAGGCCAACCTGTCACGCTGGGCCTGGCCCACAGCTTCCTGGGCCTTTCTCTGGTTCCCAAATCCTGGGCACTGCCTCCAGCTGCCGGTCCTGGTGGCAGCTCTGCCCTTCAGAGGGACGAGGGGGGCTCCTTTCATTAAAACTCCCTTTAATTGGCAGCGAGCACAGAGTATTATGCAAACGAATTTCACTGAAAAGGGAGAAAAGAGGAAAGCGTAGGAAAAGAAATGACAAGATCCCCTGCTGCTCTGAAGCAACTCCCTTGCTCTTTCTAAAGTAGGCTGCATAAATATTGATCTAGCCGGGATGTGCCCTACATTCATTTGCACAGACATTATAAATGTGCTTAAGAATGAGAAATCAATCCTGTTTTCCTGCATGGTAAACATGCACAGCCAAGAATGCGCACAGATAATGCAAATCACGGCTCTCGGGCTTGCCTCTTAAATGTGGAGTTGGAAAAGGTGTCCTGGGAAACAGAAGAGAAAAAGACCTTCTTACCTATTTGCTTATTTTCAGGGATTTCCATTAATCCATGTACAGACCATTTAAAACATACTCCCATTCCAATTCTAGTTATAATCCATTATCTAACTAGTTTTCTGTGTTTTGCCTGCTGAATTTGTTTAGGTTCTTTTTCCATAACCTTCTCCAAGCAAGGCAAGGTATAACCTTAAACATCTCTATAACTTGATCACCCCCTCTGCCATTAGCCTTCTGTCTTGCTGAGCAGTGCAACACCACGACTGGGAAAATCATCTCATTAGGCTGCAAAAGCAGTAGCGTTTCTGCACTGAAGAGCCATGGAGTGGCTTCTGAATCAGTAGGTGATTAATAATTAATACGTAATAGTTGGATAATCTGTTTAGACAGCCACAGTGTAGGAAATTTATTAGCGTTTTCTCTGGAGAACACAGCTACTAAATAATAAAATTTTTACAAGTTCCCTCTCATTATAATCCTACTGAATTACTGAAATAGTGCAAAGCTGCCTTATCTTGCTATACATTGTAGTGAAAAATTCTGCCTTTATATCAAGCAAAGTGTATATGTGGTCATAAAGTAGATGTGGCAGGCATTAGGTGACAGAGATGAGGATTTCTGTGTTCAGCTGGATTTTAAAAGAAAATGATTCAGCTCTTTTTCAATATCTGATTTACCTTGTTTGAGCTACCATTTGGCCAATTCCTCTGACAGTTGTATTGGCTTGACTCATTATTTTAAGTTATTTTCAACTTCATTTATGCATTCTAAATTACACATGCTTTTCAGAAAGCATTTAAAATGTTTATGTTACTGCAAAAGAGAAAAGCCTTTAAATTAAAAATGCAGACTCTCATTTCATAAGCATAACTCCAGCACAAGGTGATGCAGTACAAGAACAGGGTAGGCTTTCAATGATGAAAACAGTAACTTTAAAGACCTGGCAAAGGCAGGAAGAAAAAATAAGTCAAGCAATCCTTGTTTCTTATAATCACTCGCCACGCTGACAGAGCTCATCACCGTTGGCCTCAAAATGAAATCATTGTTGGGCTGCATTTCAAAGCTGTGATTCAGGAGCTGCAGGATGCATCTTTCTGTTTCACAACGTTGTTACACAGGGAGATACCTATATTATGAGGATGCTGAACCTAGAATATTCTTGTGTTACAGAAGTGTGGTTTATTTGAACACTGACCGAAATATGCAGAACTTGATAATTAATCAGTGTACTCTTGGTAACTAATGCTGCTGTGTTAAAACGCTGGATATTCTTATAATGGGCAGATACCCCATATTATAAGGCACATTTTGTTCAGCTGTACACTCAATGTGATTTGTAGCTATGCTGCAGAAGCAATCCAAAAAGATAAATTTGCTTACTGAAGGTAGCTGCCAGGCTCTACTCCATGGAGGAGCAGAAGCACTAGCTTACAGCAAGCAGCGCCTTCCCACAAAGCGGTTTCAGCCAAAGAAATGCAGCTTAGAGAACAATGCAATGTTACAGCTGAAGGACCAGGATAATCGAGCCTGTAACATCTGCTCAAATGTAGTGACAACAAAAATAAGCACTTCTGTCCGTGTTGTTATTCCTTGCTAAAGCAGGGTGCAAACATGTGACATGACTCCAGCACAACAGGGAATTTGGGAATGGCAGCAGCTTGCCTTCACAATTATTCTTCCCCAGCCAAAGAAGGAACTTTCACAGCAGAATTTTAAGACAGACATTGTTTGGGTTGCTTTCCAACAACTTTTATGAGAAGGAAAAAGGGATCACGTACTTAATTAGCCCCTTTAATAAGGAATGTTTGTGTGTCTGGAACAAAGGGTTAGGGTGTTTGCTTGACTTGAGCCTTATAGTAAGAAGTTGTATTGAATCTGTCCTGGAAGGAAAATAATGTGGGGGAAAAAATGGAGAAAAAAATAAGCTTTGGTGTGTTATAACAGCTAACTTTCCTAAGAAATGGTTCAAGAC
Source organism: Mesitornis unicolor (assembly GCF_000695765.1). Taxonomy (NCBI): domain Eukaryota; kingdom Metazoa; phylum Chordata; class Aves; order Mesitornithiformes; family Mesitornithidae; genus Mesitornis; species Mesitornis unicolor. The sequence goes on along the minus strand of NW_010177026.1, from coordinate 8,723 downwards.
TTTCCTTCTGTTCTGCAAGTTACTGTTGAGTATGATTAACCAGGATTCTTAATTTGCTTATTCTACTGTTGTGATTTTCCCTGGTTTGAAGCAGTGGGAAGTCAGTCCTAGCCCCTGTCCAGCAAATCCGCTCATAAATACATGCTGCTATTTCTCTTCCGCAGTATAAACACAAGGGAATGTTCAATTAAGTTGAAAAGGGACACATTTAAAACTTACAAAAAGGAAAATTTTTTTTTCCACAACATGCAATTACTCAGCTGAATCCCTTCCTTCCTGGTATCATCACAACCAAAATCTCAGCAGGAGTCAAAAGAGGACTGATAGTACATGCACACAAAGAAAAACAAGAGCTTTGGAAGGGATTTACACTCTTGTGCTTCTGGGGAGAAGCCAGCATCCCAGCAGTTTTGGGAAAAGGTTTCTGAGGCTGGCTATCCTGCCCCATCTACCATTAAGCTCCTTGCATCTTTCTTTAAAGTGCATGGTAACAAGGACTTTGCAGCAAGACGCTATCTAGGAGCGTCTATTTCTGAAGACATGTAGGTGAGAAATCTTATAAGGTATGTACAAATCGTTTCTACTTCTCAGCTCTCACAAAAAAAAGAGCCCTTGGTTAGGTATTTGACAGTCTGTCGTTACACTAATTCAACAGTGACCACGCTGCCAAACAATTTCTTGCCATGTGACTCAGACTTCTAATTTCAGCCTGTCCAACTCTTGCCTCACTTCGGTTTGGTCCATGATGAGGCCCTGGGCGATGTGATCTCACTTTGATGTTGCGATGTCCTCCCAGAGGAGGTCATCCACCTTAATGCACCTCACTCATCAGTACCTCCCCTCTGCAATGAGATGTGTCCATTGAAAGTCTCGTATAGAGGCTTCCCATATCCTTGGATTCCTCCTGTCCATGCAGGTCATGGAGCAGCCTGCCTTTGTACCTGTCACTCCTTGGTGACTCTGACACACTGGGACAGCTTCCTTTGAAAGCTGGTCCATGCCACTGAGGATAGGAGGAGAGCCAGCAGAGACTTTCTAGTCACTATTGGATCCCAGACCCAGTACCAGTGCAGGACTGATTTGTTTGGTGTGGCAAAGAAATGTGTCGGGTAGGTGGAAGCTGGAGACTGTGATACTATTACGAAAACAGCTTATGGGTATCTGTTGGCAGAGGCAACATTCCTAAAAATCCAGCTGACTTTCAAGCATGGCATTTTCCAGCTGCATGGGGGCCACTGATGGGTTTTCACATGTTTATCGTCTGTCTTCTCGAGGCTGATGAATATTTTAACCACAAAACATGTCTTGATCTGTGGAGTAGGTAGGTCACAGGCACTGAGTATCCTGGAAAGCGTGCTGATGGTGACCATGCCTCAGCATTTATGTGCTTGGGAAAACTAAGGCTTTATTCTGCTTTAGCAATTAGAGTCCACATCAGTTTGGAGAACTTGGTTTATCCTCACTCTGACCAGAGTAGGTAGGGTCTCACAGAGCATTCAGCTCTGTTCTTGGCATTTACAGAAATTGAAACCTTTGAAAAGCTGCAAGCAGAATGCCGCTGCCCCTGAAACAGCTTGGATGCCAAATAAGTACGTATTATTACAGTTTGTTGTGCCCTGACCAACATTTGCAAATGTAATGATGCACGTTTTCACCTCAGCAAAATCTGGATGAGAAAATATTAGCTGTTCCCCCTTTTCCTGCAGCTTCCCTCCCCCTCCGTCCCAGCACAGCTGACAGAGAGCATGGAGCAGGGCCTTACAGTGACCCAGGTAACTGCATGGGGAGCCATATCATCTATCGGTGACACAGCGGACTCATTTTCCTGGAAGTTTTATTTAGCCTCACCCATGAATAGTGGTCTCATTCCCATCATTCCAGCATATTGCTGAAGGATCTCTTAATCCCATGCAACAGCACGGCACAGCCCTGTGACTGCGCAGTCATAGCTGAAACGGCCGAGTGAGCGAGCCAGGAAGGGGTGGAGATGTTAAGCCGAGGCATCTTTGGTAGCCATGCTCATGTGCTGCTGACACGGCACGGGAGCGCGATTCTGCACACAGGTCCACGGCTGCCCATCTAGAAGTCAGTGGGCATTGCAGCAGCTAATGAAAAAAAGTCAATTCCCTCCTAGATTTAACTCCTTCTGGCCCTTTTCATAAAAGACAGCTCAGGTATGTTCCCTACTGATTTCCTGAAAGCTCTCCTGAGAGGGCTGCCTGGGGAGCTGCAGATGTGACAGCGAGCTATTTTAGTACTAACTTCTAGGTTGATCCTGCCACTATTTTAATTGTATAAGGCTTTATTTTATTAATCTCCTTGGAGGATTTCTATGTTTACTCTTAACAAGATACACCTTTGGTGTTGAAGAAATAAAGAGGCTCCTTCAGAAGGCATAATGTGCATCTTTGTTTCTAGTTCCAGTAAATGACTGTAGATGCAGCTGTTGATAGCACTCTGTGCTAGGATAAATCATTAGTAACACGTATTTTAAGAGTTTGGCTTCCACCATCCTACTCTCACTCCAGTGCTTATGCCATTCACAAATACATAATGGGTATTTATATGACAGATTCTTACTGTATTAAAGCAATACCTGACATTTTAAAGCCATAACTCAGTTTAATGCACAGCACTCCCATTACCTGGCTGACAGGGCAGCTCCAGTCACACTGGCACACTGGAGTGGGCAACGCGCCGTGCAGAAGTGGCAAATACAAGTGAGCATGAACTTTCTAAGCCAACTTTATTGCCAAACCTGCTCCATGTTGGACACATATCCTCAGTCTTGCATGAAAGGCCTTTATGTAGAGCCTTGTAACAACAGACAGTACCCTGTAAGATATTTACAAGGGAATTAATGGGAGATGACTAACCTCATGAAAAGCTGATACCAAAAATGCCTGAATCTCCTGGGTCACTTCAAATACGCCAGTCATGCTATTCAAGGCTATATATTATGTAAAACCATTGCATTCAAGTCACTGTGTTGGCTGCAGCTTAATGAATCCACATTAATCCATCTCTATCAGTGGTGATGAATCCTGTACCTCGAGGACTTGCAGAGGTCTAAAACAAAAAGGGCTTAAGACGCCATATGAACATGAAAGATAAAAAGAAATAATTACAACAGAGGATTTATGAAGTTCTGGAAGAGAATCTTTTAGTGCATTAATATCTAACAGGCAATGCAACTGTTTTTCTTTAAAAAAAAACGAACAAACAAACAAAACACGTAGCTTAAAATCGAAGAGCTGAAGACGCAGTAAGAGGATTAGTGTGTAGGGGTTGCCGAGTCTACTGGCAATTACAAGGTCTGGCTTTGCAATTAATATCAACACATATTAAAACCAAAATCTGTAAAATACTGCTTTAATTTTAATACAGTATTTAACATAACACTAGAATATACAACATAGACCTGTAATCAATCTGAGTAACAAAGCTGCTGTTTCTTTTTCTCAAATTTGTTTCCTCTGTGCATGGCTCTCAGCCGCACAGTTAACTCGGTGTCAGCTGCTCATTACCTTGAACACCAACGGAGATGCTGCTCTTTACTTGCCCTTTTCATAGGTGACGGGAACAAAAATTTTGTGCTGAAGAAGAAATTCCAAAGTTTTCTAAGGAAGCCGCACTTCCCAGCTATTTAACTGCAATGCTAACACAACTTAGCCTGTGAGTGTCACAATGGGAAATATTTGTGTAATTGAAGGATTTCCACATCACGCCGCTGACAATGGCTTAGGAAAACCTTACCCTGGTGAAAACAACGCAGGTCAGCTCTACAAGAAAATAAAATCCAAGTGGCCATGTACCGCTACCGAGCAACGCTGCGTGTCAGGCCAGCAACCTACCAGCAGGACTCTGCACCCAGCTCCAGCCTCTCCGCCCAGAAGAAGCTGGGACAGGATTTTGGTTCAGTAGGAAGGGAGCTTCACAACCTGGTGCTCCGCTTTCAGGACACAGGCCTGACTTCTGTGTGCTTTTGCTCAGAGCTGGAGCAGCAATCAACATAAATTTGCAGCTCCTTGTTATCTGCATGTCAAATTTGCTCCTGCAGTTGTGACAGTTGCTCATATGGATGAGAGATACAGGTGCATTCCTAGCATTTTAAAAGATGAAATTCATCCCTACTGATAAAATTAAGTATTACTTTGAGAACAGCTTCCATATGATGACAAGCAATTTCTCTTTACAAAGAAGGATGTTATTATATTGTTTAATTTTAAATGGTCCCTTTGCTCATTCATCTCCTGGTCTCTGAATTACTTTTACAGTGGCAAATGTTTTGTCTTTCAATTCAGCATTTTGACATGAAAAATAAGTCTCTTGCTTCCTTGTCTGTTTAATTCTCCCTTGCTAGAAAAATAGGCTACTAAAGAAGAGAGCTGAGTAAGCTCCCTGACATTTCGCAGGGTTGAAGAACATGAAATTCTTTCTTTTCAAGCTCCCTCCCCACCTTCACTTGTTACCTGGAATCACTAAAGTGATTCATGCCTTCTTAAAACACAGATTAACATTTAACAGCACCATTGATAATGACTTATGGAAGTGAAGGGATAAATATAATCTTTCCCACACTAGTATTTCTCAGCACTCACCAGCTTTTGCTCCAGAACTGACTTGTCAGTCAAGTTTTCTGCACTGAAGGACTGGGGGCACCGTTTAATGAGGACACACTACTCTGTTTTTGAAAACAAGAACCAAATTTGGCAATCATTGCATATTTGATATAATTTAAAAATTGTCTTTGAGTATAGTTCATGGTAAAAACAAGTCTACAAAGGTTGTATGCTGTTTGTGCTATCCCACTGCAGCAGACACTTCAGAAAAATTAGACAGTACCAATAAGTCATCATTGAATTGCGCAGCAAAACACTTATTGTAGCTAAACCAAGGGGTTACCTGAAGTGAGGTGGTATAAGGTTAAAGAACGTAACAGAACTGGCAGTAATAGGAGTTGAAGTTGGACCTGGTCTTCTTCCCTGCACTCACAGTGAAAGAGTAAGGAAAACCACAGACATCAGCTGATGCCCATCATCTGTCCCTTCCCTTGCAGAAACGTCTAACAACAGCACAGCGTATCCCCGAGGCTTTAGAGGAATTTGTGAGAATTGGAGGAGGCAGATTTCAGCAGCAGCTGAGCAGGAGTTAACACACTTGAAGTACCACTGCAGTTACTCAGTCAGCTCCACAGCTGCGTAGGGCAGCCTGATGCCTCTTGCTGTAGCGGTAGTAGCTGGACGTGTAGGCAGTGAAGATCACAACAGCTCCGGCCTTCGCAAGGATTTGAGCTGAGCTTTGGTCTGCTCTGTTGCTCAGAGGACTCTGCGGCTCTGATAGCACTGGATGTAACACTGTCCACAAAAGTAATCTTGTGGTTTCAAGATCTTCTGGCATTTTCCTGTCGCTGTCTGTGGGAACGTATAGTCTCTTCATTAATCTCTTCAGTATAAAGAGTTTTGGTATGGAGTCATTTATCATAATCTGGGATAAATTACTTTTTATTCCCTTATTTTTTGTTGACAACTCCTATAATCAGAAAACTCTTATTCAGGATTGCCAGATTCTGGTTGGAAAACTGCAGATTGCAAACCATCCTGTTTCATTTTACCTGTCTTCCAAATAGCCATCATCAATCGAACTTCAGAAGAGGGAAATGTGTATTTCACCCTTCCACTTCCTCCAGACAAGCATCAGTTTCATAAGCTCCATTCCCATGTCTCAAAACAGCCATTAATCCCTATCAGAATTCACGTTTCCAGGAGAGTTTAAGAGTATCTATCAGCTACTGGGAAACGGAGAATAGCCTCATTTTCTCATAAACCAGAGAGTTTGATTTAAATATGCATATACTTACATATTACAAGCACACTTCCCTGCATAAAGCTAATATAACCAGGCTTGCTGACACTAACATTTGGAGATGCTGGCTCACTACAGACACTGCCATCTTCATATTCAGGAAACTATAAAGAGCAACAGTATGGTGTCTTTTTCCTTCATGGTGCAACTCTGGGCTCACAGAACAAATTTCACAGGGCAGTGATAAATCTAACAGTTTTTCCACCTGCAGGACTTCAGTACCACTACTTTGCTTTTTAATCACGTAAAGCCCTTCATTAATAAGGCTGCTGGCAGTGGTGAGTTACCCTGGCAAGAGGGAGAGCGAGGTCAGCTCTGCCTCCAGCTACTTCTCCGAGATGTATCACAGATGGTGGTTGCTCTGTGCGGAGTTGGAAAGCTGCGGTGGAAATCCAGAGCTGGAGCTGCACCAGTCCACCCCACGGAGGATCAGACCCAAGGCTATGGAAATGACCTTACCTCCATGTTCCTACACTATGAGGACTATCTCACCAGAGGAGACAAGAAGAGTGTGTTTAGTCTATCAAAGAGAGAATGTGAAGTCTGCCTATAAGAACCTTGGGGGTAAACACTCTGGAGTTAAAAAAAAAACAACAACAAAGCTGTTTGTGTCAAAGGGCAATGCTGGCATGTGAGCAAATGGGTATGGACGTACCTCCGTGTACACTGAAAATTGGAAGGAAGTTCCCCACAGCGAGGGCAGGGTGGCCCTGGGACAGTCTTAGAGCAGAAGAAAAATCCGCTCAGCTCATTTCAAAATTATGTTCATGTTGTTTATCTACCATGGTAGGGGGGCCTCACTAACTGTAGGATGTGGTATCTCCAGTCACAAGAGAAAAAAAACAGATGTCCCATGAGACCTCTCTTCAGTCCCAGGTTCCTAGGCAATGCTGGAGAATCTCTGTGTCCCGCATTTTTTCTGTGCATGCATGAACACGCAGGTATTTGAACAACCAGAGAAAAGTAGAGCATCTCTCTCCCTGCTCTCTCTGAAGAAGGGAAGGGCTGACAACTGTTTTCTAGAAAGTTTCTTTTATTTCAAAAGTTACTTCTAACAGTAACATGCCTAGAGCTCACTGTCTCCTTCTTCTCAGTGTGTCTCCATGTGTGTGTGTTTGCACATTGAATGTTTCTCTCACACAATTACATCAGGAGACCTGGAGTAACTTTTCGTGAAGTTGGTGGCATGAGGATGGTGCAAAGCAGTAGAAATAAACCAGAACGTACGGAGCAGCCAGAACCAGACCTCAATGTACTCTGTGCTGCATTTCTACTGTGTGCTGCTACTGTCAAAAGGAGTTTTTGGGCACCAGTTTAAGCGTTTAATGGCCAAGCACTGCCGTCATCTTGTCAGTCCATGTGCTGGACGTGGTCCTGGCTCTCTCGTGGAGCAGGAATTCCAAAGACGCTCTTGCTGCTGATTGCAACTCCAGACACAGGCCAGCAAACTGCACGGTCAGGTGGTAATTAACTTACAGATTGTTCTGTTCAGAGAGTGGGTGGTTTTCCATACAAAAGGAAAACATCAGCTTTGCCGTTACAAAGCGTTTTAAAAGGTGATCACATATGCCCATTGCAAGTTCCTCGGGGAATACCTCTGTTTTCTGTAAGGCGTTTCACCTGCTTGTATGGAGTATGAAGATAACAATGTGGAAATGCCGAGAAGTGTTTTATTACGAGTGGTAAACTTCAGTTTTATTATGGTTCTGGCTTATTTATGGTTCATATATTATAAGTATGCACTAAAAAAAACCCCACCAACTAAAAATATTGTTTCACTTAGAGCTGAGAGTTTATCTCGGGGTTCTCAGTGATGATTTATCTCCCCTAACATTGATGTAACTGGTTAATTGCCCAGAACTCCCACTTTATTGCAGTCTATAGCATTTTTGATGAGTTTCTGGCAAGATGTTTCACTGTGATTTTACAAAATGTATTAAAAAAGGAAAGATCTCGGGCAGTTACAGCCCTATACAACCGATGGAGAAGAGATTTCTCATCGTATAGCATCCTTATAGCGTGGAAACTCTTGCTTTCACACTAATTGAATTTATCTGATTGTAATTTTCCCTTGCAGTAATTAATTTAAAATAATCTATTTTGGGGAAAAAAGTGTTGCTACTTAATGGCTGCTTCTAAGCAATTTTCGAGAAGGTATTTTCAGTAATTTTAGTCCCTGAAATACAGTGACACACTAATAGCACTGAAACTTCATCTACTCACAAAGCAGCCTCTTATTGCTGTGCATTTGTGTGTGTGTGTGTGCGTGTATATGTATGTGTATATTTCCCACCCAGATTTCCATGTCCCCCTCCATCTTGGATGTAAAGATCACCTCCCTCTGACACGAAGATTGCTCGGGCTCAGCGCCTGGGTTCTGTGCTGAGACAGCCAACAGGGAGAACACGTCAGATTGGAAAGGGCGGAGTGGGTACAGCCACTGAACCTGCAAAACCGTCTCACATACGCTGCCAGGTGGCTATTAGCCAGCAATTACTGCTAAGCACTGACGTTCCTCGTGGGGCACAGAAACAGGGTGACTGCAAACAGGTCTCATTTTCAGCACTGCAGGCCATACCGTTTCCCTTGATCAGCTGTTTCTGTAAAACCTTCTGATAAGACTTAAGCAATACAACCATCGAGCGTTGGACAAAGTCCCGGAATAATTTTAAAGCGCCTTCAGCCCCGTGCCGCCAGCAGCGGCGGCACACTACGCGTCCCCGGGGTCAGCGAGGGAAAGCGGCACGACTTCTAGCATATTCCGGGCTCCCGCCCTGACGTTTGGCTGCTCAGCGGGCTCCCGTACCACAGGTCGAGCGGCCCTTGCGGACTGCGGGGAGGTGGAAGGGAAGCCGACC